>NC_056586.1:3214820-3214903 GCF_018340385.1 Cyprinus carpio
GAGGCAAGTGAATTTCTTTCTGCATTTCGCTTTTGTATTGTATTTAAATCATGTGTGCAACAGGCACTGGTTACTAACATCTC
>NC_056586.1:3216392-3217414 GCF_018340385.1 Cyprinus carpio
TATTAAAATACTGAGAACAAAAATAAACACACATTAACACGTTCATAATTTTATGTAATTATTGTTTTTAGTATCCTGAAACTCTTCCGAGCAGCGTTTTGAGCTCAGATAAGATAATGGTCATAGCGCGCCCTCAGGCGACCGTTAATTTTACATCAGAATGAATACGTTACCTACAGGTGATTTATGAACTTTTTTAAATTTGCCACCAAATTATCATCATTTTTGTAAGGTAACGATGCCACCTCAGTAAATTAGCAAAAATATTAAACTGAGTTATTAACTACATATTTTAATATGAATAATGTATGAAATAAACATTAAAGTGGAAATAATAAAGAAATAAACTGCATTCTTCATTCAAACTCGCTCTCTCTTCCAGCTCGTCGCTACTCCGCATTGGATTGTGGGAAATAGTGCTTCAGCGAGTATACATCAGTTGTACACTCGAAATCAGAGTGCATTGTGGATAAAAAGTAGTGAACGAATTTAGGGAATGAAGTCGTTCACTCAGATTTCGGACAGCGCTACAAAATAGCTGACACCCGATATAGTGCACTATATAGTGGATAGGGAGTGGCTTCGGACACAGCTTGGGGCTCAGCTGTTAAACTGTCAACTTTAGATTTAAATCTGTGGTGGAAGAAAGTAGATCTGCACAAAAGAGGGCTTTTAAAGACACTACATTGTTGTTTCTAATTTATTTACACACTCGTGCCGTCAAACTGTTGTATAAACGCAATATCACATGNATACAGGCTTGGAACAACATGAGGCCGAGTAAATGATGCCAGAATTTACATTTTTGGGTCAGCTATCCCTTTAAACGCCATTAATACCTCTGAATTGCTGATGCACTGAACATTCAATGGTTTTAAATGAAATGGTTGTAATATTTTAATTGATTGAATAAAACATTTTTGACAAGAACATTGTTTGGGTTGTCTTTTGATTTGCACAGGTATTCTGAAGTATAATTATAATATTACTTCCTATAGATTTATATACTGTAAGAACTACAT
>NC_056586.1:3219695-3219884 GCF_018340385.1 Cyprinus carpio
ATTTTGTTATTGTTGTTTTTTGTAAAATAGTCACAAGATAAATATTCAGATTTTTTTTCCCCAGTAGTCTGTTCTATTCAAAAAATTATGAAAATTTTTGAATTTAGATTGAATAGTCAAATATTAAAAACAATGAACAAACAAAAAATGTGGATCTACATGTCTGCCATCAACTGTTCCTGCTTATCC
>NC_056586.1:3219984-3300640 GCF_018340385.1 Cyprinus carpio
CCTCCTCCCCTGGCTTTCCTCCCCCCTCCCGCTAGAGGACCCTCTGTATGCTGCTTCGTTATTCTTTTCTTCTTCTTCTCCAAAATGAATCGCATTTTGAGGGGCCTAAACATGCGTCAAAAGTCATGAAACTTTGCACACAGTAAGACCTGGTGAAAATTACGGTCTGATATAGGTTCAGGAAGAGGGCCTGTGTGGCCAAAATGGCTCGACAGCGCCACCTATTCCTTAAAAAAAATCAAACAGACCTCGAAGCTGTAGTTTCACTACGAGCACGCAAAATTGGAACACATATGTAAAGCATCAGTAACTGCAAAAAAGACTCTTGGAGCAATATCCGAAACCCAACAGGACAGTCGGTTTATTTTAATTTATGAGCAAATTTTAAATCATTTTTTGTCATTTGCATGCATTGTATTTAACAAATCGCTCCTAGAGATTTATTAGAACCCCAGATCAAACAACCCAATTTGGTATGCCTAATCTAAAGGCCTTTGCGATGTTAAATTGCGAAGATCTTGAGTTTTTGTTGAAGGGCATGTGCCCCAAACTTCACATGTTTGATAAGACTCCTGACCTGCACATATCTACATGCCCATATTCAGTTATAGCCATAGCGCCACCTGCTGGCAACAGGAAGTGACATGTTTTACACTGTAACGAAGTACTCCTAGAAATTTTATGACACTTTATAATTTTTTTTGGTCAGTCTAATTTAAAGGCCTTTGCAATGTTCAATTGTGAACATCTTGAGTTTTCATTAAAGGGTGTGGCCATGGCGCCGTGACAAAGTTCGATGTCTCGCCATGGGAATAGAAGTTATTGTAACTCAGGCATAAGATGTCCGATCTTCCCCAAACTTCACATGTTCGAAAAGAGTCTTGGCCTGAACACAGCTGAAGGTCAATATTCCACTATAATCATAGCGCCACCTGCTGGCAACAGGAAATTGCTTGTTTTACACTAACTTAAACTTGCAATGTCCAATCTGCATTAAACCTTCAAATATTTGGAAAGAGTCATGGCCTGAAGATATCTAAAGGCCAATGTTCAGTTATAATCATAGTGCCACCTGTTGGCAATAGGACACCTCATGCTTTATACTAACTCAAACATTCCATGTTCAATCTGCACTAAATTTCATATGCTTGATAAAAGTGCTTGTTTTGTAATGCTTTTATATTGATAATCATATTATTAAAATACTGAGAACAAAAATAAACACACATTAACACGTTCATAATTTTATGTAATTATTGTTTTTAGTATCCTGAAACTCTTCCGAGCAGCGTTTTGAGCTCAGATAAGATAATGGTCATAGCGCGCCCTCAGGCGACCGTTAATTTTACATCAGAATGAATACGTTACCTACAGGTGAATTACGAACATTTTTAAATTAGCCACCAAATTATCATCATTTTTGTAAGTTAACAATGATGCCACCTAAGTAAATTAGTAAAATGTTAAACTGAGTTATTAACTACATAATATATTTTAATATGAATAATGTATGAAATAAACGTTAAAGTAGAAATAATAAAGATATAAATGGCATTCCTCATTCAAACTCGCTCGCTCTCTCTTCCAGCTCGTCGCTACTCCGCATTGGATTGTGGGAAATAGCGCTTCAGCGAGTGTACATCAGTTGTACACTCGAAATCAGAGTGCATTGTGGATAAAAAGTAGTGAACGAATTTTAGGGAATGAAGTCGTTCACTCAGATTTCGGACAGCGCTACAAAATAGCTGACAACCGATATAGTGCACTATATAGTGGATAGGGAGTGGCTTCGGACACAGCTTGGGGGCTCAGCTGTTAAACTGTCAACTTTAGATTTGAATCTGTGGTGGAAGAAAGTAGATCTGCACAAAAGAGGGCTTTTAAAGACACTACATTGTTGTTTCTAATTTATTTATACACTCGTGCAGACAAACTGTTGTATAAACGCAATATCACATGAGTAGAAGTGAGATATGGCTGTATATCTCACTTCTACTCATGTAATATTGCTCATATATATATATATATATATTATATATATATATATATATATATATATATATATATTATATATATATATATATATATATATATATATATATAATGACAATTATTTTGTTATTGTTGTTTTTTGTAAAATAGTCACAAGATAAATATTCGATTTTTTTTCCCCAGTAGTCTGTTCTATTCAAAAAATTATGAAAATTTTTGAATTTAGATTGAATAGTCAAATATTAAAAACAATGAACAAACAAAAAATGTGGATCTACATGTCTGCCATCAACTGTTCCTGCTTATCCCCAGACTGGATCTCTTCTCTCCACTTTCCCTAATTGCAGATTCAATTATTAGATCTGTCAGCATTAATATTTTTCAACTTAGATTTTTTTGGGGGGATCAAACTGTAACTGTAATGCAGTGTGTCCCAACCAGACGCGAACCGATAAAAAGTATCTTTTCCATGTAGTTTTTGTCCTAACCACCCGCAACAGCGACACATGACAATAAGCGACATGGTATTATATTTTAGAAACAACTTTTATTTTCTGCCACCTTGTGGCAGGAACAACATATAAAATATGACTAATAATTTCAGGTAATGATTATGTCCTTCATTCAATGTTAAAAGTGTCTAATGTCAGTTTTAATATTTTTTTGTGTGATCTTTAAAGCCATAGTGAAAGCAACAATAAATATTTTACCTCAGATCTTGAAAATAAATTAAACTTGTATGTTAAAACTGTGAACTCACTGTGAACCAACATGTGCATAACAAAGATGGTATCAGTCCCTCAAAACTGTTCAGTCCATTCACATTTGAATCATCTATTTTCTGTGTCCACTTTTATTTTCTTCACTATCACCATGTTTTTGCTGTCACATCGTATCTACACTGGATGTGACAAAGCATTGCAAATCATTTTAACTTTGTGTCAGTACGTTTGTCGGGGATTTGTCGCGCCACTCCACATCCAGTGTAGACAGCATAACTGATTATAATGCTTTCTATTGTATTTCGTTGCATCGCGCCACGCCATTCACATTCAGTGTAGACACTATGTAAGTTAATGTAGCTTTCTGATGATGCGTTTGAATTTTGATGCCACATTATTTGAAATTAGCGCGGGCCAAACATTTTTCTCTCATGGGCCACCTGTTGAGCTACCCTGCTTTATACCAAGAGGTGACCTGACTACACTTAACACCAGAGACAGTTAGTAAGGCTCAAAAAGAGCCTGTATACTAATGTACTGCCTAAGCGGAGCTCCAGAGAGCGGAGTACTCAGCATAACTACCCTCTAAAACGAGGGGAGTGCAATCATGCCCACCACCATAAAGGAGAGCCGTACTCAGTATAAAGACTCAAGTGAGGGTGTACTGTCAAGCTCGACCTGAAGTTTGCTAGGCTCAAGAACAGCTGACCAGGAAGGCTCACAGAGAACCTAGCAACCTGACATAACTTTTAACAAAAGTTCTAGGGAGCAGAGTGCTCAGCAAAAGCACAACCCATACTCAACCTATGTGCATGGAACCTGGGCTGAGAGGAGGAATAGGCAGAAGCTCAGATAAGGAAGGCTCAGAAAGAGTCTGACAACTCAAAAAAACTGAGAAAAAAAGAGAATGAAGCATATGGGGCATATCTCAAAGTGACCACATCTCGCAGGGTGCATTTAACTCCCCCGAGAGCTAAACACTCTCTGTTCAAACACTAGATTCCCTCAAGAATCAGGCGAAAACAGAAACTGCTGCAGTATTTATTTTTTGTTTTGCTGAATATTTTATTACTTTTTGTTTGAATTTCCCAACATTTTATAACAGTAGCCAGGAGGCGAAGACAAGAAAAAAGAAACTAAATTACAATGTCACTTTCACTCTCCTCCGTGCCTTAGCAGCAGCGGGTACACTTGCAATCAACACAAATTGTGCATGTTGCCAATGGAGACAAGACGCTGTGGTGGTGATTAAACGATTAAAACTAATTTAGTACTATAATGTACAGGGTCCCTGCAAGAAAAAAAAAAGACATTATGCCATATTAAGTGTTTGTTTTTTCTACAGGAGGAAAACGCTTAACGAAAGACTTTGTGCATTGCGTTCATATTCTGCTGTTCTGTGGCCACGGATTTGCAGGTCTTATCTTTTTTTTTGCAGGTCCCTGTACATTATAGACAGCGCCTTGTCTCCATTGGCAACATGCACGATTTGTGTTGATTGCAAGTGACTTACAGGTAGCTGAGAGTGCAAGTAGCGATTGCAAGTGACATTGCAATTTAGTTTTTTTTTTTCTTCGCCACCTGGCTACTGTTATAAAATGTTGGGAAATTCAAACAAAAAGTTATCAATAAATAGAACAAAATAAAAAAATGAAGACTGCAAGTGACGTCACTAGCGGAAGCACAAGTGTCTGAGAGTGCAAGTCTGAGAATGCAAGTCTGAGAGTGCAAGTGCAAGTCTGCAGCCAGACCCTTCTCGTTCTGAGAATGCAAGTCTGAGAGTGCAAGTGCAAGTCAGAGAGATGTTACAGGCAAGCAAATAAAAAAATCATTTAATATAGACATGGGCTAATTGTTGTGTTCCAATAAATCACGTTAATGCTATTTTTCTAGTATTGTGTATTTATTTTTAATTTAATAAAAAAAAGTGAAAAAGTTAAAGTGACGTGACATACAGCCAAGTATGGTGACCCATACTCAGAATTCATGCTCTGCATTTAACCCATCCAAAGTGCACACACACAGCAGTGAACACACACACACCGTGAACACACACCCGGAGCAGTGGGCAGCCATTTATGCTGTGGCGCCTGGGGAGCAGTTGCGGCTTGGGTGCCTTGCTCAAGGGCACCTCAGTCGTGGTATTGCCGGGCCGAGACTCAAAGCCACAACCTTAGGGTTATTAGTCAACCTCTCTAACCACTAGGTTACGACTTCCCCCTAGATGGAGCGCTTCACGGATTTGCATGTCATCCTTTTTAAAGTTTTCCCAACACACTTTTTCACAGAGTGCAGTGCATGCTCAAACTCATCAGGAGTCACAGTACAGATCGCACGTCTCTCTATGTACTTAAAGGTTCAGTAGGAGATCTAGAAAAATGTTAACTTTAGCCTGATAGCACTGAAAGATTTTGTCCCACCCTCCCTTCCTGCAAATCACCGTCCAAAGCCACGCCTCCTGAACACATGAACATGCATAGACCAGACGACCAGAAACAACATTACTACTATACATCATGTGTCATTCACCGGTGAGAAAACTTTTTAGTACAGTTAGTAACAGCACTACAATACCAAGAAAGGAAGGAAGGTCAGGTTGTTGATGTTTGCCTACCATTCTCGCTCTGTCTGCACAGCGTACGCAAACACGCTGATGATGTATCATGTCTGCGAGAACAGGGTGCACAGAGGTATGCAAATACATTTCTTGACAGGAAGGCAGGAAAGCCTATAATAATGTTCGGACCGAACATTTTGTTTGGACAAACATTTCTTGGTTCTACACCTTCCACGGAATATGTAAATACATATAAATACATGTAGACCACATAACTTATTGATTGCTATCGGGAGGTGAAGAGACTTTCAACCAGAATAACAAAAATAATTTTCTAAAGACAATCACCTATTGCACCTTTAAGAAAATGGAAGTGGGAATTTACTGCATTATGAACGTGGCACTTTCAAGAGTTAACACTGAATGCAATACCCTCAACCTCACACCAAATTTCAGGCCCTGTAGGTGGGGATGCATATATACAGATCATTTAGTAAGCAGAATTATGAAATTTACCATAACATATTAGAGGAAGATGCTGAAATCTGGACTGAATTCATGCTTGAAGAATGCATATCCTGCAGCCATGACAGCCTGCAGTTGGTGGCTAAAGTTTTCTATGCACAATTTGATTTGATGGAAGTCAGGAGACCGATTACTCTTTGATTGAATTGATTATTTGATTTAATTCCATTAGAGGTGATTTGATTAGGATGGGGTTTAGGTTTTTGTTTTCGATGTGTGATTTGATTTGAGTAGTGTGATGGGTTAGATTACCGACTACTCAAAAAAGTATAATTTCTGATCAAAACTGCTTAGTTACACTATTTTTTTTTGTAAACTTGACAAACATTTTGAAAACAAATGAGGAAGAGTAATTAAATTAAATTTATTAAATTTATGCATTTAGCAGACGCATTTATCCAAAGCGACTTACAGTGCATTCAGGCTATACATTTTTACCTATCATGTGTTCCCGGGGAATCGAACCCCCAACCTTGCGCTTGTTAACGCAATGCTCTACCACTTGAGCTACAGGATCACAGTAATGCGGGTATTTGTAATTCCTTACTTTACATCACTGCCAATCGCTAATGCTGTGATCCAGACCAAATACAATGTTGAGTTTTTGTTTGGTGCGGTTCGCTTTCACACTGCCCTTTTTGAAATTGAACCAGAAATTGTAAACAAAACCACACGTGTGCTAAGGTCATCCATTCATTTGAGAGAAATTCTCACGCATAGCAGAATTCGTTTGGAATCGGACCGAAACCACCTCTTCAGCTGGGTCTCAGTGTGGTTGTTTGGTCCGCACCTGAGTGCGATTGCTGTATTCACACCTGCCCAAAAGATCCGCACCAATGGGAGAAACAAACGAGAGTTCGATTCAATCGAACCAAACAAGACAGGTGTGAATACACCCTCAGAGAACAAGACAGGTGTGAATACACCCTCAGAGTCACATATGCAAGTTTATTTGGGTTGTAAATACACACATTACTTTCATTTAATAATAAAGGTAGGAATTTAACAGTAAACTGTGAGCCTAAACTCAAATGAAGAACACAGGCAAATTAGTGATTATTGCTTCTTTTTCAAATTACCTTAGTTGTGACTTACAAAGGCACTCTTTGCCCCAGCAAATAAACTTATCAATAATGACATCTCCTTTACTTACATAATGTTTTAAGTCAAATAAAAGACGGTTTATCTGCATTCAACAACACAGCTAATAAATACTCACCAATTTAAAAGTCAACTAGTTGTTCCCTCGAATAAGATCTCTTCAACCTGCGTAAGCCAAAGCGCATACCTAAAAAAAAAAAGAAAAAAAAAGTGATTGTACATAATTTACTTGAAATAGTCTCATTTAATTTACTATTGCGTTTGTATCATGCAGCATGAATTAAAGCATTTATTTAGCATACCTCAGGCTATTTAGGCTTAGAAAAAAATAAAAAACACATAGCTTGGACAGTCAGATAACACTCTAATATATATATTACAAACTCTCCACATGTCAGAAATATCATTAGGCACGTTCGACTTGAAGCAACGCTGTGCAGAATGATCACTGTATCATTTTTTTTTTTTTTTTACTTCAATAAACACAAAGTACATTTATAACTACAATAATACACATGAAAACATAAAACACAAACAGAATATAAAGAAAAATATGCTTACAATATACACATATAGCGGGGGCTAAACATATAAATATATTAAAGGATTTACAGATGGAAACTGTCTTAATTGCTTTCTTAATATGTGAATAAAAAATAGTCTTAACATAAATTTGAATTTCTTTTTCAAGAACCAAAAATAAAGTATTGGTTTTACTGTACTTACACGATATGAAATTTAGCAAAAATTACAATTAAATTTATAATGTAATATTCTTTGGTTTTATATGAAGGGATATTAGTAAAACCAAAGAAAAAATTGTTTTAAGCACAAAGAAAAAGTGGGGTCAATGTTATCAATTATAAATCTAGTCAAATCTTTCCAAAAATATTTTAACATCATAGCAATGCCAAAATAAATGAAACACATTTTCAGTCCTCATATTACAAAAAGAACAATTTGGAGAAGAAACAATATCTTTTTGAAGTAAGGAACGAACAACTTTGTTAACATTCATATTTCTAGGGGCAAAACAAAGTTTCCCAATATAAAAATCAAATAAGTCAAATGTACAGGGAGGTTCCAAATAGGGTACCTATGGGGAGAAAAGGTATGTTTATATAATAGAGACCAAGCCAGCAACATTTGTTTATGAAAGCAGGATAAGCTTAAAGGAATTTTATTAATTTTGTAACTGCAAATCAAGAGAAATGATACCACCTAATTTGGAAAAAACAAAATTAGGTATAACATTCTATAAAGAATTTGGATTTAGAGTGAAATGTCTGATTCAGTTAATTTTAAAGGTGTTATTTAGAGTACAGAAATCAAGAAAGTTCAACCCTCCTGTTTCATATGTATTCATTATTGTAGATTTCCTAATGTAATGTGTTTTAAATCCGTAAAATGCAATTCAGTTTTGCCTTAGTCTTCTGAAGAATAGATTCAAAATTAATATTACACCTAGATTTCTGATCTTTCGTGATAACAATCCACAAGTATGTTACAGAATCCGGTAACACTTTATAATAACTGCACACTATTAATCATTAATTAAGCATTAGTAAACAGATAATTCATAATTTATAAAGCATTAATAGACATTAATAAGTAGCTTTTATAAATACAGATATAAATGCTGTATTCTTGATTTAAACATATATCTATAATGTGTTAATAACTTTATTGTCATACTATATTCGTGATCAATTTATCATTTCTCAATGAAGTATAGCATTATTTACAAACCAGTTATTTAGGAGTTGCCAGTGATTCATAAGATCACAAGAAATTGTAAGTAAATGTAGTAAATTCAGGTATTTATAAAGCATTTAGTAGTGGTCAGTTAACTATTTATGTGAGCTCATCTAAAGTGAGGACTGTTTATGCCTTGTAAAGGATTTATAAAGGATATTTAAAGGCTCAGTTATCTTCTAAATAGGAAAAGGAAACAAACACAACACAGTGATACAGAACATAGAAATATTAAAAGCCTTTAAATCTCATTTGTAAATGCTTTACAAGGCATAAATAGTTCTCACTTTAGATGAGCTCACAAAAAAATAGTTAACTAACAACTACATATGTTTTATAACTACCTGAATTAACCCTGAATTACAGTAGAAATACATATTAATAAACCATTTATTAACACTCTAAGTAACTATAACTATATGTCTGAATAATACGATGTATGAATGCACATTTAAATAGTTTATTATTCATCATTTACTTACAATTTCTAAGTGATCTTATGAACCACTGACAACTCCTTTATAACTGGTGTGTAAATAATGCTATACTTCATTTAGAAATTATAAATTGATCATTAATAAAGTATGAAAAAACAATTATTAAATACATTATAGATATGCTTTTAAATCAAGTATAACGCATTTATATCTGTATTTATAAACTGCTTATTAATGTCTATTAATGGTTTATAAATGATGAATTAACTGTTTCCTAATGCTTAACTAATGATTAATAGCGTGCAGTTATTATAAAGTGTTACCCAGAATCCTTCTCTGCACTGAAAAAAACAGTAAGTAGATTTATTTAATTTTGCAAGTTTTTGCACACTTACATTTTAAGTAAAATATAAGTATTAAATTAAGTAAAATCTACTTACCTAAGTTAGGTAAATTTAGCAAAATAAAATAAATAAATTTAACATACCCAGTTAAAAAATTATAAGTAATTTTTACCTAATTATTTTGTAAAATATACAATTCTCAAGTACATTTCCCTCAGTTACAGTTTATACAATTTACTCAAACAATGTAGCATTGAAAAACAGCCATGCTATTAAAGCATGTGGTTCTCTTGTATACTGTACATATAAGTGAGCAAGTCGACAGCTTGTTATCCTTCAAAGATATGTCCACTCAATATAATTATTACCCAAATGAACACAGAGACCTCAGTACTTGGTACACCATACACAATGACGGTAACAATCAGTGGATAGTGTTCAAGTACAAATGGGTCATTTTGAGTAGAAAATAAACTCCAGATATCACAAAACAGTAAGTTACTAAACCTAACGACAAAATCAAACATAAAACAGTGTAAATACAACTCGAAAACAGTGAAAATGTAACCTTTTTAATTATCCATGCCCCAGTGCATGATGGGAAAAATGGGTTTGATATTTATTTTAAAAATCCTTGTAAACGTAACAAACAATTCCAAGTAAAATATGCTTATAATTTCAAACTTTAATTTATACAAGCTTAGATTGAGTAGTAATATAGAATTTACTTTATTTTTTTAATTCTTGCCTGAACTAAATTATTTAATGTAGATATTACATTTCCTTTTGTGTAGTATTTACTTCACCACAAAATCAATATTAGCAATTTGATGTAACTCGCAGTCTTTAATAGATAACGATTCGCATTTATTCTTGTTAAAACAAAGGGCAGAGGCTTTAGAAAATGCATCTATTACTTCAAGGGGCAACTGGGACCTGATAATGATTTTTCAAGAATAGTGCAGTGTCATCTGCTAGTTGAAATATGATAATATCCCTACCTGCTACAGATATACCTTTTAAATGGCTTGATCTAACATAAATATTCATAACCTGAGCACAAAACAAGAAAAGGTAAGGGGAAATGGGACAGCCTTGTCTGACAGATGAACTTTCTTTAAGTTTAATAGAACTGTTTGCATTCGTATACATTGTTTGTATAGCTTTACAGAAGAAATCTCCAAACACAAATGTTTTTAATTACCTAAAAATAAAAGCATGCTCCAAAGGGTCGAAGGCTTTATGAAAGTCTAAGAAAATAATAAATCCTTTATCCATACATAAATTAGAGTAATCCAGCAAGTCTAAAATTAGCCTTATATTATTTGAGATATGCCTTTTCTTTAAGAAGCCAGATTATGCCTCATCTATAAGGGGGTCTATAATTGACTTTATTCTATTAGCAAAGATCTTATAATCATTGTTTATTGGTGAAATAGGTCTCCAATTGTCCAAAAGCAATAGATCTTTTCTTGATTTTGGAATCAATGTAATTAATCCTTGAGTTAATGTAGGTGGAAGAACTTGATTTTCTATACTTTCTATATAAACTTCTTTAAGAAAGGGAGCGATAAGATCAGAAAATATCTTGTTGTGTGAGGTCATTAACCCCAGGAGATTTATTAACCTTAATGTGTGAAATAGCACCTAAGACCTCTTCAATAGTAATTGAGCTTTCACAAAGCTCTTTTTGCACAGGGTCGATGTTCTTACAACTGAGTCCAGAGATAGAGTTAAAAAATTCAGAAGCAGATTGCTCAGAAAATTGGGATGAATATAATCTACTATAAATGTCTGTACAAAATTGTGACATTTTAGCTTGATCATCTGTTACAACCCCAGCTATTTTAAGTGGTGAACGCGCTGATTTGAAGTTTGACACGTCATCACGCACCAAACGTAAGACTTAAAATTACACGTACATCATAAATATACATTTGTAAATCAGTGAACAACAGTGTCAGAAGTAAAAAATCTTAAACAACATTCAAACAGCGATTAACTTAAACCGATATAAAGTTGGTTCGACGTTTGTAGTTGGCTATTAGACAGATCTATTTCGACCTCACTCAGACCGTCACCACGGTCTTACATTGAATGACGCCATTCCTCCGCCTATCCTCGAGACCTAATATCAACAATGTCAGGTGACTGACCTTAGGGGTTGGCTATATAGCATCCAGGTGAACCAACCACTTTCTCTTGACTTTCTCGCCTAATCTGAGACCGACGCGGTAGAGCGCATTGTTTTGATTACAGGAGAGATTAGTTTCAATCCGTCACGTTTTTGTGCAGGTGCTTCAAGTCCCTGAGGATTGCAGTGGTTTTTCTCCTCATTTAAATATTTCGACGTGTCGTTGGAACGCATGTCGGTGAGTATTTCTTTATTTTTCTCTGTTTGTTTTCAGCCATTTATTGATGGTTCTCAGGTCGCCTGTTCGCAGCAGACGAGAGTTTTCTTTTCCATTTACTGCGTGTGCGCACGTAGAATGATGGATATATAATTTTCTAATATGATTTTCAAGGAGTTCTGTTCGCAGACTTATTTCTGAATGATGAGTATGAAGAGTGATTCATCACAATCTTTATATTAAATTGTACCTGGTTAATTGTGTTTAACTAATACCAGGCAGATATTTTTTGTGGATTAAGGAAGTGTTCAATTTGATTAATGATCTAGTGATTCGTCACAATCTATTTGTTAATGGCATTTTGGTTGTTTTTTTTTTTTCAACTAAATGCTGAGTTATTTTGGAGTCTCGCAGTTCAACTTCCAGAATTAGTTAAATACTGTGATTCATTACAGTTCATTTTCCCTATCATGCACTATCATTATATGAGTGACCTGACCTCGGACTTGTTGTCATGAGTCACTCAAAGTGTCGTTTTTGCCAAACTAGCATACACCCAAGAGATGGGCATCGCGAATGTCCCTCCTGTTTGGGTATGCAACATGTACTTGACGATATTGAAGATCCCTGTGCAGCTGCAATGGAGCTATCTTTGCGGGAAACAGTGCAAAGAGCTAAACTTTCAACTGGTGGTAATAAAGAAACTATTCCCAGTAGTTCCTCTCATAAACGCAAGAGGCCAGATGATTTCATCAGGTCTTCAGGTTCTGACATGCCTCCAGATAAATGGAAAAAAAGCCACAGTAGTCCAAGAGCCCAAGGATGACACTCAGTTGCAAATCTTGGCAGCATTGCGTGACTTAGCTGGTAAGCTTGAAAACACGTAATTCTTCAGTAAGCACACAGCCATCTGCACTCCGGGCTGGGGATGAGTTAATATTACGTCAGGAAGAGAGGGATGATTATACGGATGCCGTCTCACTGCATGCAAATAACTCCCTTTATGGTAGTGAGGAGAATGAATACGAAAACGAGGGAGATGAATCCAGGTCTGAGGTTTCAGAAGGAAGCCTGCATTCTGATGTTCTTTCACGCATTTTAAGTGCAGCAAGGATCCTGGGCCTTAATGCACAGGAAGAAGGACAGCTCCAGCCCCCACACAAGGTGTATGGGCGAGTATTTCCCCTGCACAGCCTACTGTGTCAATCCCTGTAGCTGAGGATTATTCCCAGATGTTGAGGAAAGCCTGGAATAATCCAAAAGCGGCACCCCAGTTTAATGCAGGATGTAGATGGTTTGTTAAGTTGGATTACCCCGCTGAGAGTGGTATGGGGAACATGCCATCAGTGGAGTGAGAGATCGCAGCTTTAACCGCTTTGGGACCTGATAAGGTTACTGACAATCCTCGTTGTCCCGGTAAGGAGTGCCAAAAGACAGACCGGTTAATGAGCCAAGCATATAACGCAGCTACTTGGGCAGCCCGTTCAGGAAATGCTCTAGCAATAGTTTTGGCTGCGTTAAGAAAAGTTGTTAATAAAGAAGAGCGTGATGTGATGAGCTTGATTGACACAGCACTCATCACACCACTCACAGCTTACCAGGGACATAGGGGCATCTATGTCGTCTGCAATTTTAGCCAGAAGACAAATCTGGTTGGCTCAAACATCTTTACCTGATGCAATCAGTAATGATCTGACTAATATGCCAGTGGTTCCAGGTCGGATATTTCACACTGATGCACAGGCTTTACTGGATACTGCTGATCAGGCAAGACGCAGAAGGGAGTCAGTTCAGCAAACATTTGCTGGCCCTACCAAATGTGGCCATAGGGCTGCTCATTTTTTTCAGCCCCCACACTTTCCTCGTTCAGAAATTTGGGGGTATGACAGAAGACGATCTAGGGGTTACCAGTCCCATGATCGAGGAACCAGACCTTTTTACCAGGCTCCCCAGACCGACCAGGCTCATAATCCAGTCAGGGGAGGACCACTTAAGAGGCGTCCTTCCAGCGGTTTCAAACCCCGGGGAGGCCAGGCATAGCAGTCTCGGAGTCATCGGAGAATGCTCCCAACTGTGCCTGGACAGTTGGGAGAAGGTAACATCAGATCCTTGGGTTCTAGATACCATCAAGACAGGATACAGGATACAGTTCCGGCGGCGCCCTCCTACTTTTTCAGGAGTTCATATGACCATAGTCAGAGACCCAGTCCAGGCACAAATTTTGGCCAAAGAGATCACAGTCTTACTTCAGAAAAAAGCGATTGTACAGATAAAACACCAGCAAACAGCTCACTGGGTTCTATTCGAAGTATTTCCTAGTGCCAAAGAAAGACGGGGGACTTCGACCCATTCTAGACTTGCGAAAGCTGAACGAATTCATAAAGGTATTGCCCTTCAAAATGCTGACTACAGCACAAATTCTGGAATCCATAGAACTGGGAGAATGGTTCACTTCCATAGACTTGAAGGATGTCTATTTTTCCACATACCCATCTGTCAGGATCACTGCCCGTTTTCTTCGCTTTGCCTTTCAAGATCGGGTTTATCAGTTTCAGGGTCCTTCCATTTGGCCTGTCTCTGTCTCCAAGGGTCTTCACCAGGGTGGTTTCAGCAGCCCTTCGTCCCCTTCAGTGTGCAGGTTTGAAAATTCTGTCATACGAACGAATTTGTGCTCCTTCTCGCAGTCAAGTCATGAAGGACACAGAAATGGTGCTCCAACATGTCCAGTCTCTCGGGTTCAAAGTGAACTGGGAATAGAGCAATCTAAGTCCCAGACAACAGGCCGTGTTTGTAGGAATTTCGCTAGATTCCCAACTGATGACGGCATGCCTCTCTAACAGGGTGGAGAGCAGTTTGGGAAGGCAGGTCCATCAGGGGACACTGGAAATTCCCCTGGACCACAGAGCACTTCAACGTGCTGGAACTCAGGGCAGTCCATCTCTCCCTGAGGGTTTTTCTCCCGCTGTTACAGAACAAACATGTTTTGGTGAGAACAGACAACATGTCGGCAGTGTACTACATCAATCACCAGGGCGGCACCAGATCAGCGCGGTGTCTCCAGGTGACAAAGGAACTAATTTCTTGGCCATTTCCAAAGCTCTCATCACTCAGAGCAGTATACATACCGGGAGTGGCAAACAGAGCAGCAGACCTGCTGTCGCGAACTGGACCTCTCCCGGGAGAGTGGCGTCTCCATCCCGAAGTGGTGAGATTAATATGGAGGCGTTTCGGTATGGCAAAGGTCAATTTGTTTGCGACCACAGAGACAACTCATTGCGATCTATGGTATTCCCTGAACAGCCAGGGAGGCCCTTTAGGGATCGATGCACTCTCAAGAATGGCCGGAAGAATTGTTGTACGCTATTCCTCCCCTACCCTTGATCCACCTTGTGCTCAACAGGGTAGCTTTGGGCCGTCACAAGGTTTTACTTGTGGCCCCAAGTTGGCCAAAGAAACTTTGGTTTCCGACCCTTGTACGTGTTTGGTCCAAGGTTACCCTTGGCAGTTACCACAGAGAGCAGATCTCCTCTCTCAAGTGGAGGGCCAAATCTGGCACCCCGGTCCACGAGACACTTCAACTATAGGTATGGCCCTTGCTCAGTCCCTCTCTGAAGGCTTAGATGAAGCTGTATTAAGGACAATAAATAGTTATAAGGCACCGTCTACGTGGAGTAACTATTTTAGCAAGTGGCGAATATTCTCAACATGGTGTCAAGATCCGGCCAAGTGTGACAACAGTTTGGTTCTTTGTTTTCTTCAAACATTGATTGATTCTGGGAAATCAGTTAATACCATAAAAGTCTACATTGCAGCCATCTCACACTTCCATGTGTCAGTGGATGGTGCAAATATTGGCAAACACCCTTTGGTGTCTCAATTTCTCAAGGGTGCAAAACGCTTGCGACCAGGGAGAATTATGAGATCACCTGACTGCTTGGACCTTTCTATTGTCGTACAGTCACTGGCCAAAGCACCTTTTGAACCTTTGGAGCAAGCAGATCTCAAGTTCTTGACATGGAAAACAGTTTTTTCTACTGGCGATATGTTCAGCCAAGAGAGTTGGTGAATTGCGCGCTTTATCAGTCAGTGAAGACTGCTTGAGATGGAAGGCAGAAAAACAGGGGTTTTTCTCTGGCCAAACCCATCATTCTTGCCCAAGGTCCTTAAGCCTAGCACAATAAATCAGGTAATTGAGCTTGATGCTTTCCGTCCAGGCCTACTTTTGTTCAGGTGAAGAGCTGGATCATTGTTCTCTATGTCCTGTTAGAGCATTGCACACATATATTGAGCAAACTCATCAACTACGACAGTCACACACACAACTATTTGTACGTTTTGACAAGAAGTGTGCAGGCAAACCTGTGTCTAAGCAAGAGTTATCTCATTGGATAGTGGATACCATTTCACAAGCTTATGTCAGCCAAGATCTACCTATCCCTGGTGATCTGGTTGCTCACTCTACCAGGAGTATGGCCACTTTCTGGGAGGCACTGAAGGGGGTAGCACTATCGGACATCTGTGCTGCAGCCTCTTGGAGCAGCTCGTGCACGTTTACGAGGTTTTATAGGATTAATGTGGCAAAGCCAAATCCTTTTGGGTCTGCGGTTTTATCTGCGGCTAAATAAACAGGGGAAGGAAAACATGCTAGTCCCTCGTGACCCTGGTGGTATAAGTCATCCAAGGTAAGACCGTGGTGACGGTCTGAGTGAGGTCGAAATAGATCGTAAGTTATGACTAGAATTATGGATCTATGAGACCGAACGATGACCGTCACCATCCCTTGTCACTCGGGATGAACTGGGGCGTTCCAGGCAAGAGGAACTGGTTGGTTCACCTGGATGTTATATAGCCAACCCCTAAGGTCAGTCACCTGACATTGTTGATATTAGGTCTCGAGGATAGGCGGAGGAATGGCGTCATTCAAGGTAAGACCGTGGTGATGGTCATCGTTCGGTCTCACAGATCCATAGTTATAGTCATAACTTACGATATTCAGCCACAAAAAAATTCAATAAATTCTTAGCGGATGAGTATAACTGTATAAAAAATGGCTTATCTGAAAAGCATTAGAGCGTAGAACTGAACACACATTGCAGTTTGTTTGTTTTAATCCTCCTCGATTTGTTGCAACACATAAAGACTCTAGCCGCGGTGCACTAGCGCTTAGGTCATCTAGGGACCATCTACAAAGTACATGAAAATAATAAAACAATTAATATTTTCCTACCAGAATCTTTTTTATAATTAACAAAACATGAGCAATTTGTGCACCAAGGTCTTTGAAAGATAAAAAGTCAAACACTTACAATGCTCACTTGAATTTAATTAAGATATATTGTAAACGAGATATGTGATAATGGTTATGGGTTCCACGATGTGTCGTTTAAGCATCGATATCGCGATGTATGAATCCAAGATAGTCACATCGCAGGATGTGCGATGTAGGCTGTCGTAGTTGGTCCGTTATTCACTTAACCGTACGGGCCAGCTGCTCCCCGGCCTTTTTGACGAATGTGATTCGCGGATTAATTGCACAGCTTCACCATCATAGAGTGAAAGTTTATCATTTGCATGTGTTTTTAAGTCCTGTCAGTTTAACAGGGCGCATATAAGAGAGAGAGAGAGAGAGAGAGAGAGAGAGAGAGAGAGAGAGAGAGAGCGCGCGCGCGCGCGAGAGCGCCCTGGCCGCGCGTGCGTGCTCACCTTCACCGTCTTCAAACAACACGAGCGCTGTTTTGCTCTCTCTCCCTCGCGCATATTAATCAAAATCAATTGACACGATGGTGTCCAAAAAAAAAAAAAAAAAAAAAAAACCTATCCAGTGATGAAATGTTTTCTGTTGTCAAATCTTGTGCGATATCCTAAACTGCTGAGATAATTACACAATGCGCGTGCCGTACACGTCTGATTCGCGAACTAATGTTTCCTTTGAACCGATTCAATTTAATGAATGGTTTAAACAACTGACCTGTCCAACACTGAACTCACGAGACGTCTGAATTGGTGTATAAAAAAAATCTGTAACACTTTACAATAATGTTCTATTTATTAAACTATTTAACTACATTATTTACCATTTACTATTACTAAAATGCACTTCTACAACATTGTTAATTTCAACATTTAGGCTATAGGCTTCATTGTTGAAATCAAAAGTTGTGCAGTATTTGTTAACATTAATGCACTGTGAAGTAACATTACCAAACAATGAACAGCTGTGTTTTTATAAACTAAGATAAACAAAGATTAATAAATATAGTAACAAAAGTATTGCTCGTGGTAAGTTCATGTTAGTTAATATGTTAACAATTCAAACCATATCCTAAAGTTACAAACAAATAATTTACTCTAATTTAAATAATACTCTGATGTTTTTAATAATTTAAAATGAGAATGTAAGTGTGCTCACCCCAATTTTTGTTTGTAAGAAAAAATTAGATTAGATTTCATATCGCAATATATATCGCAGAAAAATAAAATATCGCAATGTCATTTTTTCTCAATATCGTGCAGCCCTAATAGTGGTTATTATTAAATTATTACTATTAATAAATAATTTAATAAAAGAAAAACAACATTAAAAATCATTATCATTCCATAATCCAGTGGTTATGGAGTAGGCTGATTCCAGGTCCTTATGAGAACTTTTTTTTTTGTTCGTTATATTCACAGAAGTATGACAAAAAAAAAAGGTACACACTATTGAAATTAAAACCAATACACAAATTCATTTAAAATAAATACACTCTTCTGTGTCAACCTCATGGTGTGTGTCTTGTTATTGTTTTCATAAGAACATTTTTTATATTTGTTTTTGTCACAGAACTATAACAGAAAACATGCTATTGAAATTCAACAAATAAGACAACACTGGCAAAGAATGTTGTTTTGCAGTTGTTTTGACTTGAATTTGAACATATAAAAATAATAAATACATTTATAACACACACAGTTTTATTACACAACTTCAATGGGTGTGTCTTGTTACAGATTAGACAAACATTTTGATGGTGGTTTTAGCCACAGAACTATAATAGAACATCTACAGATGCATCTCAATAAATTAGAATGTCATGGAAAAGTTCATTTATTTCAGTAATTCAACTCAAATTGTGAAACTCGTGTATTAAATAAATTCAATGCACACAAACTGAAGTAGTTAAAGTCTTTGGTTCTTGTAATTGTGATGATTTTGGCTCACCTTTAACAAAAACCCACCAATTCACTATCTCAAGCATCTCGTTGTCACAGTTCTTCTGGATTTATTCTCTCTCAGTAACAATACACACCTTTTGAATTTGAGATGGAAAACTGTATGCATTTTAAATTAATTTATTGAAGGTTTAAATTTAAAACTCAGTCAAAACAACTGCAGTATCTTCCTCTAGGGGGCAGTAATACTGGATACTCTTTGGAAGGCTTTGCAAGCTATTCTTGAATGTCAATAGCGTCACTTCTGCATCACTTTTGACAATGAAAACTACTTTAAAATGTTATTTAAGAAATCTGTAACAAGACACAGCCTTTGAAGCTGAGATAGAAAATTTTATTTATTTTTAAACTAATCCATTATTTGTTTAATTTTCAATAGTATGTGTTCTATTATAGTTTTGTGGATAAAACCTCCATCAAAATATTGTTCTAGAAACCAGTAACAAGACACACCTTTTGAAGTTAAGATAGAAGAGCATATTTTTCTATATATTGATTGATGTATTTGTTGACATAAAACCAACATTTAAATGTTCGTTTATGAACCAGTAACAAGACACACCCTTTGAAGTTGAGATGGAATACTGTATGTTCTAAAAATGAATGAGTTGACAGATTCAAATTCAGTTCAATAGCGTTCATCCTGACTTACAGTAAAAGATGGCTGTAAATATTGTTCTTTGAAAAAGTACCAAGACACACCCATTTATGTTTACATATCACTGTGTGCATTCTAAATTCATTTATTTAAACTTCTGAATGTCAAACTTGGTCAAAACAAGTGCAATATCCTCCTCTTGGGGGGTGGTAAATTGCACAATCTTTGTCATGCTTTGCAAGCTTTTTCTCAATTGTTCAATTTCAATAACTTTTGTTGTGCTATAGTGCTGTGAATAAAACCAACATCTAAATGTTCTTTTATGAACCAGTAATAAGACACACCCCTTATATTTGATAATTTTTTTTTTTTTTTTTTTTTTTATACATTTCACAAGTGAAGCTTTTAGATGGAATAATTGTGTTTTTTTTTCTCTTGGCTTTGCACTTTGCAGATGGTCCCTATCCTGCACTTTTACATTATAAGGTCTATCAGTTACAATACCTTAAGGCAGATTTAAACAAATAAAACACATCGTGTGTTCTCTTCTACATTTGAAAACAATTAGAACCACTGATCTATAATATAGAACTGGATTGCTCATGACGTCATGAAAGTGAAGCCGCCGTGCCGCCATATTGGTAATCCCTAGTGTGCGTAAACGTTCTGAAATCTGAATTTATTCAGAGAAATAACTGACTATATACAGAACGGATTTAAAGACATAAAGCTTTATTTCCAAGATAGTTAGTTAAGCTTTTCATTTCATTATTGAGCAACATTAACAACATAATTGTATTATTCGTTGTAATATATTCAAATCCATTTCTGATACTAACACGTTCATGTTTAATAATTCCTGAATAATTATGATCTTAAAGAAATAGGCTATATTTTGTGTTGGATCGTTACCTGTGTCATCAGTGCGCAGCAGACACACCCACCTAAACGGTTTAAATATATCACTTATACTGCCCCAAAAGACCGTAAACACTGCAGATAACATCTGAAGTAAACATTAATTTACATACACATAACATAAAAACTAGTCCCATTTGACTGATTTGCTTCAAATCGAGTGATTTTAGGACAGCGGTATGAATGTGACTCAATGTTGCTCTCTGCCGGTAGAGATTAGTAAGATGGCGGATCGAACACTTCCGGTGTGACTTGATTATTTTTGTGTTTTAGAATGGTATGAGTTTTACTGTCTTGTTTGTATAGTTGTATGTTGTGATTTTAGGATGTTATGATTGTTCTAAATCGTTAAAGATCTGCTGAAGATTTTCGAGGCTGAATCTCTAAAAAAAATGTCAAACAGCAAACGTCGAATCAACTTTATATCGGTTTTGTCATTGTGCTAAATCGTGTTGAAGTAAATGCCTTTTGGAGAGTTTTGATAATATTTTACATTTATAAATCATACTACAGCAAAAATGGCTGTAATAGATTCGAAAAGGGATGTAGCCTACGATATCCCTGACTTAAAGTGAATCGTCTTCAAATATGACTGGAAAAAGTGAAAGTGAAAGTGAGGCTTGTGACAAAAGCTTTTCTGAAATTTCAGTTACAATGCATTATTTAACAGTACTTTAGTTCTTAAAAGTGACAGACAAACATAATAACTAAATATAAAAGAAAACATACAATTTATTATACATTTAAATCATTTCAGATCTGATGTAAATAATGCAGTGACGCATTAAATGTTTCTCGGAACTCACAATGAGGAAGTTTAGAACAAACGCAGCATTTGCTAGTCAAGACATTAAACGCTCAAATTCAGTGACGGAAAATAAAGCAAAATTAGTTATTCTTACCTTTAAAGACACAGATCAGAGTTGTTTTTAGTCCACGTAGATATTGTGTACGGTGTGGTTACCTTTTGGCTCTATGCACGTCACAGTTCCGGGTTCGAGTGTATCAACTTCCTGTTTATACACGGACAGATATGGCTCTCGTTTATAGTCGCTGTCTTCAGGATTTACCTCATCGCACGGTAAATGACATAGACCGACTCCTAACAACATCATGTGCCGCTCCCAACAGCAAGCGGGAAAAGGGATTTAAAATGTATATCGGCAGCTATATCGACAACTATGAGGGTAAGTAGCTAACGTCATGCTACTTTGTAATCAAGAAACTGACGTGACTGAACTTGTTAACGTTAGCTATTTCGTTTCACAATACTCTTACTATATTAAAACAGACAAACTAGCACAGTGTAAGAACGAGTGTAATCCAGTTTCGAAATGTATGTTCATCTTTTTCCGTATGGTGACAGGAGAGGTCAGCGTGAGGGCAGTGTGTCATAGATCCATGAGGAAAAATGAAAATCCACACGAATTGAAAGTAGGGTGACTAGGGTCAGTGTCAGGGTAATGGTCAGGCCCGCTGATAAGTTGCCCAGCTGATAAGTAACATTATCTAAATGTACATGGTAGGGCTGCACGATTATGACAAAAATCATAATTGTCGATTATTCCCTTGAAATTGTAATTGCGATTATAAATTACGATTAGCACAATTTACACTGAATAATGTTTTGAATAGCTTTATGCCATTGTTTGAAGACACTAAAGTAAATATATGCATGGTATTATAATGTTATATTAAAAAAAAATTCAAACAATTGGGAAAAGACCCTTAAGATAAGCTGTAGAAAGAACAACAACACATCTTAAGCACACAGAATAATGTAAGTGAACTTTTTTTTTGTTGTTGCGCCTTTAAATGATTACATAATTGTGTCATCTGTAATTGTAATTACGATTACAAATTTGATTAATTGTGCAGCCCTAGTACATGGCTCAGTCTACTGTTTATGGATGTGAATGGGTAGGCCTATGTGGCTCTCATCTACAATACAGCCCTATGCTTTTATTAGTTATATTTTTCTCTTGTTAACAGTTTAGCTTTTAAGAGGTATTTCTCATCTAAGCTTCTATTTCTCCCTAGATGGTGTTAAAAGACTCAAAACCTGTCATTTTGGTGAGCACCCACTGCTCCTTTGTGGCGGGGTGTGCCTTATGCAACCATTTGGTTGCACTACTATATCAAACAGCACACTTTTCACAATTAGGCATCCCTGCTGTACCCCCAGTGCACAGTTGCACAGAAACTGAGCAGACCTGGCATAAGCCAAGGACCTTGGTAAGTCATCTGTCTGTCATGTGAATTGTACCTATGCACATGTAACTATTGTGATGCCATGTCAAAATGTGTCATTGCTGTCAGGGTGTTAGGCCAGGTCCAGTGGGAGACATGGAGGTCCGCAATCCCCAAAATTCTACCGCTGTTTGTGTGAGATGAGACTATACAGTCGAGGCATTGTTAATCCTTTTGGTCTTTTATTTAAAAAAATCACAAAAATGTATCCTTTCATTGGATAATAAGAATTTAAAACGGAGGGGAAATATCATTATGAAATGAATGTTTTTCTCAAATACTCGTTGGTCACAATTATTGGCCCCCTGTAAATTCTTATGAGTAAAATATCTCTGAAGTATATTCCCATTCATATTCACAATTTTGAGCACTCCAGCATGATTATAAACATGAAATCATCCATCCAAGGCTTCCTGTTTCACAGAAATATAAATATGAGGGAAAACAAAACCCAAATTCTCTTAATCATCCATCACAATGAGAAAAACCAAAGAATATATTTCTGATGTGCAGCAAAAGATAATTGGGCTTCACAAATTAGTGAAGTGGCTTTAAGAAAAGAGCTAGAGCAGTGAAAATTCCCATTTCCACCATCAGGGCAATAATTAAGAATTTCCAATCAACAGAAAATGTTACTAAACTGCCTGGAAGAGGATGTGTCTCTATATCGTCCTAATGTGTGGTGAGAAGGAGAGTTTGAGTGGCCAAAGACTCTCCAAGGACCACAGCTGGAGAATTGCAGAAAATAGTTGAGTCTCTGGTTCAGAAAACCTTTACAAGAACCTACATCAACACTTGTTGTTTGGGAGGGTTACAAGAAAAATTTTCCTCGCTCATCCAAAAACAAACCCCAGCATATTCAGTCATCAACCATGACTGGAACTTCAAATGGAAATGGCTTCTATGAGCAGATGAAACTAAAGAATGAGCTTTTTAGCAGCAAACACTCAAGATGGGTTTGGTGAACACAGAGAAAAAAAGTACCCCATGTGTAGAATGAAATATACTGCTGTATTTTTGATGTTGTGGGCCTATATTTCTGCTGGAGGTCCTGGACATCTTGTTTAGATACATGGCATCATGGATTCTATCAAATACCAACAGATAAAAAATCAGTAAGTGACTGACTCTGTTAGAAATCTTATAATGGGCCATGTTTGGATCTTCCAACCGGACAATAATCCAAACACAAGCCTCAAAAACAACACAGAAATGGGTCACTGAGCCCAAAACCAGGCTTCTGCTATAGCCATTCCAGTCCTCTGACCTGAACCCTACGGAAAACTGAAGAGGAGAAGCACCAACATGGAGCTGGGAATCTGAAGGGTCTGGAGTGATTCTGGATGAAGGAATGGTCTCTGATCTCTTGTCAGGTGTTCTCTAACCTCATCAGGCATTATAGGAGAACATTTAGAGCTGTTAAACTGGCAAATAAAGGTTTCAAAAAGTATTGAATAAAAGGGGGGCATTAATTGTGGACAATGTGTATTAGAGAAAAACATTTATTTCATAATGATATTTCCCCCCATTTTAAATTCTTGTTATCCAATGAAAGGATACATTTTTGTGAATTTTTTAAATAAAAGACAAAAAGGATTAACAATGCAGATTAATTTTCACAGCCTTTTTTGATCATATTTACCAAGGGGGCAATATTTTTGGCCTCGACTGTATTACCTTTAGTTTAAGCTATGTGTTGATGTGGTTAATATTTATGCAGTTAATATGCTGCAGTTTTTTTTGTTTTGTTTTTTTTTACATCTTTTCACTTCAACATTTTCAGAAGTTCTCTCTTCAAAGCACTGTACGGGGAAATGCCAGATCTTGCCACATTGAGAGTGGCAGAAGTATATAGGGACTTTCCCCCTTTGTTTGCACCTCTAGTTTGTCCCATTAGTTCAGTCAGCTTTTGAGGCTGTCCAGGCCGGGAGTGTGCTGTCATTTCAGCAAAAACCACCAGAAATGCGGGAAATCATCAATATCTCAGACACCCCTGCCCAACCTTCCCTTCCCATCCAAGGCTATAGGCTTGAGCCAACCACATGCGCCTATGTGTTATCAGAGGAGGAAAATGTATATATGAAATTGCTACAGGTGTCATTCCACATGGACCACAAGATTGAAGCTGCACCACGGGAGCAGAGCTCATGCAAGAAATGGCATCGACTGAGAAAGATGCGAGTTACATCTAGACGCTTTCACGAGGCATGCCATGTTCGCTGTCATACATCAGCTGAAAATCTGGCACACAGAATTCTGAGGGGGACTGTCATGATGAAGGATATGAGGAGAGGAATCGATATGGAGCCACTTGCCGTGACAGAGTACTGCAGTTTAAAAAATGTCAACTATTCACCCTGCGGGTTCATTATACACCCTGATGCTCCATGGCTGGTATGCTCCCCCGATGGAGTTGTGTTTGATCCTTCTGAAAATCCACCATTCGGCCTGCTGGAAATTAAATGCCCCAACATCAGGAGTTACGTTGACTGTCCCTACCTGAAAATGTCTGGTGGCTCTTTGCAGCTTAGGAGGCAGCACAAGTACTATTGGCAAGTACATGGTCAGATCCTCCTAACAGGTTTGGAGTGGTGCAATTTCGTGGTATGTACCAGTAGAGAGTGAGGAGATTTTTTTACCACTACCTACTGAAGTGTTTGTGTTTAAGTTATTTCAGATTTCAGATTTTGCTTCATTTAATGACTGTGTTAAGTGTGAGTGTGGCCACATACCACTGGTGGTCCATTCAATTACACTGAAATTATTATACAATATTATATTTATGGTATTCTATATTTATTGTATTCTTATTTAAACGATATTTACATATATACACTCATGTACACACACACACACACACACACACATATATACACACATACACTATATTTATACAAGATATACAATATAATACATATACCTATCTATATCTATTATATTTCAATACACATGTATATATACATATCTTTATACAGCATTATATTTATTGTATTATTCATAGTTATTTACACTAAACAATATTTACATTCATACACTATATTTATACAATATATATACCTATCTATGATATTACAGTATATATACATTATCTTTATACAGCAATATATATATATATATATATATATATATATAATATATATATATATATATATATACACACACACACACTATATTTATACAATATATACCTATCTATTATATTACATTACACGTGTATATACATATATCTTTAGATTCTTATTGTTTTTGGTGTTATGTATTATGAAATTATAATAAAATATAAGGAAACACTGTCTTAGTTTTGTCTTTTGATCAGAGGTATGAATACAGAACAGAGTGTGAAATCCATAGTATTTACAAAAGTATATGTACAATATTTATACAAACTTAAGCACATCATCAAGGATGAGAGTTTTTAGACTCAATGGCTCCATGCCTTGACAAGTGGTCCACATTGGTAGTTCACAAGCAAACATGCCACTGTGTACAGTTGGTTTATGCTACCAGAAATGGACAAGGGGATGACTGTGTCAAACAACTCATGCTCTTTAATGCCACAGATAAGACGTTCAACATGTACCCTGAGCCTAGCCTCAGACTGAGTGTGTGCCACTTCATCAGCTGATATTTGTTTTCCATTGGTCAAGAAAACAGGCCGGTGGATTTTACATGGCACTAGGCTATCAATTAAGAAGCCCTTATCCACCATGATGGCCATGTCAGGGGTAAGAAGGTTAATGATCCCTGACTGTTTGAACAGCTCGCGGTCACTAATAGACCCTGCATACAGTGCAGAAACAAATGTTATTGCACCATGAGGTGCCATTCCTACTAAAGCTTTGAAGGTGCAGTGAGACTTGTAATTTGAAAAGACCTCACTTTGTAGTAGCACTGACCCCAGGACAAAGTACAGGAAGTTGGCCCAGGTTGTTACGATGCGGCTTACAGTGGTCTGATGTACTTGAAACCGATGACCAAGGTCCTTTTGCTTGAGGCCCAAAGCAAGATGCATCAAGAACAGGAAGAACTCGTCTATTGCAGGAAGTGCCCGAGTGTTTCCAGGCTCCTTGAAGACTTTGGAGTTGGTGACACGAATCATCCTGTGAGTTGCCGGTTCAATCAGTTCCCAGAAGGCCATCAGGTGGTTGTATGTTGCAAATCTGTCAAGAAAGAAATGTGCATTGGTTCTCAAATGGCATAAAATACTTATACATAGTTTTGTAGTAAGTTTAAAGTTTAGGAAATAGGAATGCTGAACTTCAAGTAACTGATACAACAATCTTGCACTATTGAGTAATGACAATTATGGAATTTGGTATGTATGATTAAACTAACTCTGGTTGTTGTTGAAGACAACAGCTGGTGTTCATACTTATAATTATGTTAGTCTACGTTGTTATTATTTTGGTCAGTGTAGCCTACTTTTAGGCTGCCTAGGCTACGTGTAGCTAGCGTATACAACTCCAATCATATTTATCAGAAACGTGGACTAGTGTTTTCAGGACAATGGCAACGCTATTACAAATGCTTACCACAGGCAATATAATCTTACCTTGTATAAAAGCGTATGTCCTCATCGGACCCAGCAAATCTCTTGAGACCAAAGCGGTGTATGATCTTTGTTTGCTCCAACTGCTTCCGTACATCTTCTATCTCCCTTTTTAACTCCTCGTTTTCATGTAGAACCATGTCCACAGCCAAGGGCGCTGTAAAGGGGTGGAAGGTTAGGACGATTCTAAGGGCCCAGGCTGATTTAGAAGAGCAGACCCCCTTTTTCTTTTCTTATTTCTTTTCTCTTTTTTATACATACATTAAATGTGCTAGGCCCCCTCATGCACTAAATGTGTCCGTTTTGACCACAGATTTAATATTTAAAAAAACAAATAATGTATTTACTGTTTCAGTCACACCCCTCCCCCTCACAATGGTTGATTCCACCTGCGCTGTCCGAGCTAGATCGCTAGTGTAGCGTGTCTTGCTTAGATTTAATATTTAAAAAATAAAATAACAGTGACACACGCAGACATGTCACATCAAAAGTCAGGGCATCAAAAACAGAAAGAAAAGAAGGAAAGAGAAGACAGAGAACGCCGAAGTCGACAGTATGTCACACAGTTTTTCAAAATGAAAGGTAGCTTGCCCTATTCCTGTATTCCAAAACTTCCAGAGTTATTTTTGTTGCTACATGACCTGCTTTTATCTAGCTAGCTTAGTAAAATAATTACTGAATTATGATTTACATCCAACAATACATCTCTGCTGTGCTGTCTCCGGGTTATCATGTCTCGTAGACACAGATTCAGCGGCTGCTGCACACCCCCGTCCCCGTCTCAGCCGAACAAGGTGAGCCTGAGCGCGAAACTTCACGAAGATTGAAGCCTCTAAACACGTCTTATCTACTGTGTTCGCCACATGATGATAACTTTACAAAACAAAAAGTAATCTACACGCTTAAAAAATTACAAAATCAGTTTGCCGTGTGTTCTGTGAAGTGACAGTGCTGCTGCTACGATCGATGCTGTCAAACTTGACCTTCTTAATATGAACAAAATGCCCCAGAAAAAAATAATATAAAATTGAATAAAACATGTGTCTGTTGTAACCATTGGCTATAAGGAGTTTACAAAATAGATATTTTAATATTTTAAGAAAACTAAATAGGCCAATAAAAATAATATGGTTATTACGTGTGTGTATGAAACTGATAAAGAATTATCTGAGGTCTGCTATGTTGCAGGATAGACTTTGTCACCTTGCCATACTATCCATTGAAAGCAAACTGGCAAGAAAGCTGAACTTTGATGATTTGATACATGATTTTGCCGGCAGAAAGGCACGCCGCTGGGCCATTATAAAGTGATGTTGAACATAACTTTGTTAGACCTGGATAACAAACAGTTGATGTCTGGTTCAGTACTTGTTTAGTCCTGGACTGGTTTAGGCCTGGCATTACTCCTGGTGTGTCTTGATTTTGAGCCCTTTTGGCCTAGCTAGTTTTATTCCTGGACTGATTTAATTATGGGTTAGTTCCACTTTTTTTCTGAGATCCTCTTCCACTGGAAATGAATGGAAACTCACAGTCGAATTGTATCTTGCCAACACAACGCACAACAGCACACACCAATGTTCCGATCTAGGTCGCATTAGCTTTTGGTATCGGAAAACCTTTTTCTCCATGGTTAAGCTGCCAAAAACTAGATATAAGAACAACCAGAAATGTTTATCATTGTTAAGTTTCACGCCATACACAAGGTTATCGCATACGGAACCGGAAACAGTTAGCCCAGTAGAGAGTGTAGTCGGAAATACGTCACAATCCCCGCTGCATAGAGCCTATTGGCCCACACGGAGCTGAGTACCAAGTATCACGTGACAATCTGTTTATTTATTTATTTATTTTATTGCAATCTTTAGAACAACGAACATTCTAGGGCAATAACATAACATAAAAAAATACAATAATAAGCAAAAACAATAATAACAAATTAATAGTAAAAGTAAGGAAAGTATACAATTATTCAAAGGAACCATTTTTTTTTCGCTTTGTTATTTCTTGTTTCTTTTAATGTTTGCAGGTAGTGACCTATTTCTATATTTAAAAATGACTAAAATTAGTGGGTTTTTTTTTGTTGTCGTTGTTGTTGTTGTTGTTTGTTTTTTCACTGCCCAGAATTTCCCATAGGCTATATATTGAGTAAATTCACGATATACCGAATTTCGACAACAGTATACTCATAAAAAATACACATAATTTTCTTTGAGTTGCAAATCAATTTTAGTACTTTTTTTTTTACGAAAACAATCCCAAACTATAGTTTTTACAATCATAAAATAAATGAATAATACTCTCATTTTCCTCTACAGAAAACACACTTCAAGAAACACAATTCAAAATGCAAACTTTGCAGTGACCTGTTTAACAGGATAAATATGATGAACAATCCTAAATGACAATAAACGACAATATAGATATTGAATAGCCAATAAATTGAGAAGACAGTGAAATGTGAGGATTATTATTTAAACCAATCAGAGACAGCTGTCCGGGCTGCTAAGCCTTACCCATTTCTTTACCCTGGAAATGTCGATATAGATGTTTTGTTACTTATTGTACAAACAAAATATCATTCATATCAGTTATCCTATCATTCATTGTTTTTCCTGTCAAGGAAAAAGGCATTGTTCTGTCAATGTTAGCTACATGATTTAAATGACTTAAAATTGGCTTAAGTGTTATAAAATAATATAATATAATTCATCTACCAAGGCTCCCATTAAGCCGTCAGGCCAAAAATAAACGAATGACACCAAAATAAATTAGATTTTTTTCATAATTATTATAAAATACATTTAATTTTTTATTGAGAAAATAAAATATTTTAGGTATGGAGGTGTTGAGAGACCCATAATTATTATAAAATACATTTAATGTTTTATTGAGAAAATAAAATATTTTAGGTATGCGCTGCAAAATGATTCATTGAAATGCAGACACAATTTAAGAACATCTGGTCACATGTTTATTCGTTAAAGCATCTCTGAACAGTTAATTTACAAGTCGCAACTGGTACAGAAGCACGGCACCACTGCCAACCCTAAACTCAGGGTTCTCATAGATGAGGGACAGTTCTGTTTTGAGCTTGGCCTTGTTCAGCATGGGGTATGCCTCCACTGTTGTTTCAAGTGCTGATTCAGGAAATGTCACACTGTGTTGTGGAAACAATTCTCCATGCAGCAATGTTGCACTGACGAGGTGCTGGGTAAAGGAGAACCGCTCCTTGGTATGAATCAGGATGGTATCACATACCTGTAAAACATTTTTAATCAAAGTTATTCTGCATGAACATAACATTCATCATTGTATTTTACAGTGTTTACTTCTGATTTTGCTATTCGTTTTCTAAACAAAACAAGGTCTACAGTAGCATTTCAATCAATAAAACAAGCCATTTTCTGCTACAAGTTAGTATATTATGTACCGTATTTTTCGAACTATAAGTCGCACCTAAGTAAAAGTCGCATCAGTCCAAAAATACGTCATGACGAGGAAAAAAACATAAGTCGCACTGGACTATAAGTCGCATTTATTTAGAACCATGAACCAAGAGAAAACACTACCGTCTCCAGCCAGGGTGCTCTATGTTTTCAGGGGTATGCTACAGGAGCACTGAGCAGCATAGAGCGCCCTCTCGCAGCTGGAGATGGTAATGTTTTCTCTTGGTTCATGTCGCACCTGACTATGGCCCCATTTACACTGCATGGTTCAAGTGACCCAATTCCGATTTTTTCCTCTCATGTGGCACAGATCGGATATGACCGGTGAACGTGTAAGCAGGAAAAACCGCATGGATTCCGATTTTCTCCGATCGGAGTCAGGCCACATTCATATGTGGTAATAAATCGGATATGAATCGGAGACGTGCATTTGCGTGTGCCATGTAAGCAGACAAATCGGATATTCCCCAGTAAATGCGAGTCGTACGTCATTAAAAAAGTGACGTCAACTCAGGTGGACACCACCAACTGAGATCACATGACTTATTATAGGCGTGAGAGGACGAAGGATACACACAGTGGAGCAATGCGGAGGTTTTAATGTCTTTTAAGTCTTTGGGGCGAAGAGACAGTGCAGGCAAAAATGCAGGGTTGTTACAGAAATAAATAAGAAAATAAATAAGTTTGAAGACATTTCACGAGATATGGGGAGGCATGACAGAAACATCATGCTACTTTTGACTGATCGGCACTTTTTTGCTACGGTTGTGAAGACTTGGCCCATCTGTTTTATTGTTTTATAACTGTGGCCAGCTACATGGTTTTCTTAGACTAGTCTTAAAAGTTTGTGATGTAATTATTTCCTTCTACACATCATTTTTAGTTCAATTAAAAAGTAGACTGGTTAAGTTTACTGTTTGGCTGACTGCTTTTTGGTCAAACTAGTGCTTAACATTTTAATACAGTGGCTATTTTTATGCTACTGGACTGATATTAGTTCCTTTTATTGGTCACTAAAAGATGTTATATCCACTCCTGTAAGTATAATAACTATTACCACCTCTAATTCAACCCGTTTGAGTAAACAGATATCCTTAAAAACCTGACAAGTTAGGTTTACTCAAACCGTTTGAGGAAACCGATTTCCTTAAACCATTTAAGTTTTTAAAACTTAACAGTTATGAGTACTCTGAACTTAATTCAGTTGAGTTTACTGAAAGAAGATATACATTGCAATTAAATAATTAAGTGATTAATTGAGTGATAATTGTGAATTAGTGATGAACAGCTGCTGTTAACAAACAGAATTACTGAAGAAAAGAGAAACACAAGAACTACAACTGACTTCAGACACAGCCTTAGATAAAATAAACTGAAATAAAATACATTAAATCTCTCAAGATCTGATTAAACAACCCTACAAACAGCATCACCAGCTCCACTTATTAATAACCAGACTGACTTTATTTCTGTCAGACGTCTACAGAAGATCTTATTGAGAATTAACTAAGGTTTAGATGTTGATTTAGTTTCATTTGAAGTAACCATGTTAGAGATCAGTGTCTTGCTTTAGTTGGGCTCTTGACCCTTGATTTCTGTCTTAGTTTTTTCTTTGGCTGTTGTAACTGTTTGTTGTAACTCAAAAGCCCGGAGAAAATATCATCAGGTGTTATACACACACACACACTCACACTCTTAGAAGCTGCTTTTATCCAAAGCAACTTACAGTGCATTCAGGTTAGCATTTTTTTTTATCTAACCTGCACCTAGATGTTGGTGTTATACTGTATATTGGTGATGATAATCATTGATTATTGAACTGTTTGGAGTCTAATCTCTGATGAAATAGGTGTTTTGTAATTAGTTGTATTGTTTACAGTAAAAGTGATTCTAAGAGCCAGTGATTCTGTGATTATCTGAGAAGCCGCTGCGTGTGGACGCGCCGCCATCTTGGTGTGGTGTCACTTAGTCACACACAGACATCAATAATCAGCATATGAACCTCAACAATGGTGACCATAAAAAAAAAAAAGAAACAATGCAGCAGAGCATGCTGGGAGCCATGGATGAGTTTTGTATTACAATAGTACCCAGCATGCATTGCAGCATGTTTTTTTTTTTTTTTCTCGTAACCATGGTTGTTGAGGTTCATATTCTGATTAATGATGTCTGTGTGTGACTAATTGACACCATAGAAGACCAAACTGTTTGGAAAATTCTTTATGTTAACTGAGTATGAAAGAACCACTGACTTTTTGAATGACTTTCATTGTAATCGACTGAACTAACTATAGAACACCTATTTAGTAAGATTTTGAACTCTGAACAGCTCCATAATTGATGATTATCATCACCAATATGCTGTATAACAACCAATACCTGATCATATTTTTTCTGGGTTTGTTGAGTTATAATAAAGATGTTTCAAAAACACATGGTTACAACGTCCAAAAAAAAATAATCTAAGATCGAAATCAAGGGTCAAGAGCCCAACTAAAGCAAACACTGATCTCTAACATGGTTACTTCAAATGAAAACAATAAATCAACATCTAAACCTTAGTTAATTCTCAATAAGATCTTCTGTAGACGTCTGACAGAAATAAAGTCAGTCTGGTTATTAATAAGTGGAGCTGGTGATTCTGTTTGTTAACAGCAGCTGTTCATCACTAAAGCTCAATCAGCACTTAATTAATCACTTGATTACATAATTGCAAAGTTTTTAAAACTTACATGGTTTAAGTAAAGGCAATCTGTTTACTCAAACGGTTTGAGTTACTGTGACTTGTCAGGTTTTACAGTGCACACAGAAGCAAGATTATGGCATGTGTTGCTTCTATACACACAAACACACACACACACACACACAATTATTTACAAAATAGCTATAATTACACTATTTCATTTTCTTTAGAATTATAATCTATATGCCATCTTTTGATGTTTTGTGTGTATGTGTGTGTTACCTCTGTAGCTAGCCTCTGTTGTTCTCCTGGTCCCAGTGTCCTCTGTCGCTTTTTGGGCTGGTGCTGCTGGTCAGATGATGCACTGTCCCCACAGAGAAAGGGGATTGAGCCCCTGGTCCAAAAAAAAATAAAGATAAAAATTAACAACGAATCTTTCTAACAACAGCAGCCTTTATCAGACAATAGTAAACAAGGGCATTTACCTGATTGCTTGCATGTTGTTTGTGAATCCCTGGACAGCTGCTTTAATGTAGACAGGGTCGATGTTCCTCTTCTGCAGCTGGTTGAATAGCATATCTACATTTGGCATGATCTTGTGAAACAATGCAAGGAAAAAACAGAAAGCCTCGTCTTCAAGCATCCTCACAAAACCCCCTGCCTCTCTGACAGTTGAGTTATCAAAGTTCCCTGAGTCTCTGATGATCTGAAAACATTTTAAAAGGTCATCCTTGTGTTCGTACACAGTGTTTACGGCGCGACTTTAAAAGTTCCAACGTGTTGTAGAGGCTCTGGGAAGTCTGTGCGCTACCACTTGGTCAAGCACGGCGATTCGCTTATGTGACCTGGAGAAGGCGGCAGAAAATCCACCAAGGTCAGAAAAAAAAGTTCCAATTCTGGGGATGTGTGATGTCGCCTGCTGTATGATGAGGTTCAGCTGATGCGCATAACAGTGAACGTAGTGAGCATTTTTGTACACATCTATTATCTTTCGCTGCACTCCGCCAGTGCTTCCTCTCATTACAGTAGCCCCGTCATAAGTTTGGGCAATTACTTTGTTTTTTGCCCATTTGGTAGTATGGTACTTAGCCTGTCCAGAAGTGCTGTAGCGATGGACTTGGCGTTTGCGTTCTGAATGGTCAAGAACTCAAAAAAACAATCTTGGATATTATTATTAGAATCCATGTAACGTAGCACAAGCACCAGCTGACAGCGGGTGGAGACGTCAGTCGTCTCGTCAGCTTGAATGGCGATAAAATCAGCCGCAGTTACTTCCTCTAGAATGTAAACCTTTATTACTGATAGCATGGAGTCCAACAGTTCATTTTGTACCGTCTTTGATGTGCCCTTAAAAACGTTTGCTGTCTTAAGGTGCTCCTCTAGTACATTGTCTAGTGAGGCAACAAAATCCACTAAACCCCTAAAAATACCAGGGTTGTCTGACGAGTCAGTTTCGTCGTGCCTACGCAAGGGCAACTCAAAAGCCCCACAAAACTTAACACAATCAATTATCTTGGATAAAATATGCCGGTTTTTATCCACCTCCGCATTGTGTTTTCTTATCGCAATCCTGTGGCCGTCGTCTAACTGAGTAGCGATGTTCACTCTTCCCAAAATGGCTAGTTTGACAGAATTATCCATGTGTGCCCTGGTGTTTTCATATTTTCTTATTTTTTCAGAAAAGTGCTTCATATCTCTCACTCCCGTAACTGTCCATGCTGTATCTGCCCCAGTTGTTTTTTAAACAGCAAGCACGGAAAGCAAAATAAGGCATTAGCAGAAACGCGCCCACATAGCCAGGCCTTTTTGGTGTACCAACGTGAAGAGTAGCTTCGCGTGTACGTCTTCCCCTTTTCGCTTGTCTGCTGTCTGATTAAGAGGTCAGGCTGATCTGGACCCAGTTCTTTTACCTTCAGTTTTTCTTCAAATGTGTAAGTACATAAGAGCAATACCCACCAATTGAATGATCTCCCTTCTTTCCTCAATTGTTTGTCAATCTTTCTATTAAATTCTTCCACTTCACTGGAATAGTTATCAGAGAACAATCACTTTTGTGATAACAGAAATATCAGTAGCAAAATGGTGCACTAGGTATTGTGCAAAAATAATTCATATTGTACTCTGACCTGAAATGATAATCTGGACCAGAAAGGAAGACCTGCTCAGCCTCCGGCAAGGACAAATTCCGGAGGGCAGCCAGGGCATATATGATGGCCTATGAAAAACATTAATATAAATATACTGTTATAGCACTACTGAACAGCAAGCTATTAAACATGGGTCCAAAACACGAGTAGCACCAGCATGTAGTTTATACAGTAGCTTTTCTAAGCGCAGGAGCAGGACACAAACAAACACATTACATGGACCGGCATACCTCCGGAAAAAGAACACCACAGATGAAATGCACCACAGATGAAATGCACAATTGGTGTTCTATCCAGCACTCCTCTCAGATAAGAAACAAGATGTCCTGCTGTTCCTCACTGTCGAGGTAGACAGGCACGCGGGAAGAGGTTACCTTATTTAACCACTTAGAGGGCTTCCCGTTGAGTACACCCTTATGGACAAACCATGGTTCAAAAACAGTTATTTATAAGAAATGTATACTTTTAAGATAAAGATACAATAATTTGCAGCATAGTTAAAAGATACAATAGTACCACCAAATGCTCCTCAGATCCCTGTAACTTTACTATAAAGTCCACCAGTCTCTTTTCTTCTGTGGTGCGGTCATCCACAGACTCAATGTGGACTGGGACCTTCTCAGAGACAGCACTCTGTAGACAGACTGAAGAGTTCCTTGGACCAGGCTTCTGGCCTCATCAGTCCAGAAGGCAAACCGCTGACCATGCCTTTCAGACATTAAGAAGATTAATCTAAAGTACTGCATAGGCAAAAACTAAGGCATTTTGTGCACAAGTGACACACACAAATGTCTAATTGACTCAAAGGTGTGGTTTAAAACTGTTTAAAGCACAGGTAGTTCCAGTCTGTTTGTACAGAAATTAATATACATATATTGTTTAGTGGTGTCATACCCTTCTATTTTGAAGCGCTCCATCAGAAGAAGACACCACCACTTTCGAATTAAAGGCATGTCCATCTGAAAGATGTGTGACAGTGATGAGGAGGATCTTTAGTTCATGATGTATCTATTTTCTTCATGACGTGTACACAGACAACATGTAAAAGTGAGAAATTTCCTTGTACATTATTATTTTTTTGTTAAATCAACTAACCTCCTGGAAGTCAAACCCCACACCTGTCACAATGCAAGGGGTATACTGCAATAGAAAAGATGGAAGACATTTTATTCACAATTTTGACAGAAACTTGTATATAGTTGACAAAAATTGAGACCTTACCATAAGCATGAAAATCCCGCAGTCATTTCCAAAGGTTTGGCATGGCAATCCCTTAAAGCAGCAAAAAAGGTAACACACAAGTCAAATAGATGAAAGCCACTGCCACTCTTTTAAATTATGACATCTACATGATATGCAGAAATATGGGATATATATTTTTTTTGGAGTATCTAAATGTCCATTTATTAATCACCGCAATATCATGCCCAGTTTTTTCAGTCCAGCTCCCAGGATCTATTGTTTGTGCAAGATTCCTACAAAAAATGTTTTTAAAAAATTAAATTTTTTTTTTTGTAGCCAAAATATTATCAGTACAGGCTATAAGAACGTAGCCGAAATATTATCAGTACAGGCTATAAGAACGTAGCCGAAATTATAAATTGTTATATTAACATGTCAAACAGTATGCCTCATTTGTGAACCTAAAAATGGCTCTGTACTCATCATCACCAAATCCAGACTCATGCATTGCGTACAGTGAGTCTAAAAAGGCAATCTCTCTCATGAGTGGCTTCATGATCTATAATGTGATATTTGGTAAAAGATACACAACATTTAAAAAGTCATTAGGACAAAAAGTAGAGCTGGACTTGACAGTTTGAACTTTCATGATTTAACAATTACCACTACATGTACTATCTAGAATAGTGTAACAGTACCAATCCATTACACAGAGAACGAAGTGTTCTGGCCCATTTGAGTTGGTCCATGCTGGAAACACCAACAAGTCTTTCATGTCAACATCCTTCTAACATTAATCAAATGTCTTGTCATTGTGCAGATCTACATTTCTGTAACCACATACATATTTTATTTTATGCATACTCACTGGAAAGTTGACAGCCATGTTTTTTGGTGTACACTTCCATGTAGGAATTATGTACATGTCCTCTATATACATGTCTTTTCCCTATCGTAAAAAAAAAAAAAAAAAAAACTGAAACCATGTAACTACTTTGAAAGTAGACAATGATATGAAAGCATACAGTAACAGTTTAGGCTTTAATCTTGTGTTTCTATACATGTCACATACATGTTGCTGAGCTTCTTCATGAATCAGTTTGAAGCAGGCATTCCCAATCTACAAGAAAACAACCAAAGCAAATATCATAAAAAAAAAAAAAATACAATAAAAAAAAATACAAAAATGACTAATCCCCTCCTATTTTTTTACAAACTTCCCACTATGCACCTGGGAATCCATGTCTCTTTGTAACCCTAGGCTCCAAACCTCTTCACGGGTGAGACATATGGGCCCTTCTTTTATAATAATTTCTGCTCCAGGCCGTCTCGTGTCCAGAACATAGCTGAGCTGGAAATAACAATTTTTAGTACAGGAGCAAATATTCTTGCATTCGGATGGTTTACAATGACTTTAATATTTAAACCAGAAAGTCTTAAAAACATGTAGATGATAAACTTTCACTATATCATGGTTACACTGTGCAATTACACAGTGGGTGACATGCACACTGTGCGGTGTGGCCTGTACAGATCATAGATCAAATATCTGTTACACTCATAACTAACAATCAGATAATAGTGTGAGGCATGGCAAACAAATCACATTAATTAGCTTACCAGTTTGTCCTGGATAGGATTCAATTCTTTTTCCCAGGGCTTACACAGTTTTGAGAAGCCGAAGGGTGCTGGCTTTGGCGCAGTGAGGAACGATGGCTTGGGCGCAGTCTTGGGAGCTGCCTTGGGAGTGTCAAGGGATGCTGTCTTGGGCGCTGGCTCTGCTGAAACTAAAGCAGAAAAAAACTAAGTGTTCCTATTCATACAGGTCAGTCCATGTTAAAAAAAGCTAACCCATCAAATGAAAGAAGCACTGATCTTAGCACTGATATTCCATAAGCCTTTTGTCATACAGAAAAACATAATTAAGAATTTGACAAGAGAAGAGCAGAATGAGTCCCTCATTACTTACCAGTTGGTACATCAATGCCCATTGGAACAGTGGAGACATTCTCTGGGGATACTTTACTAAAAAATAAATAATTATTTCAAAATTGAGCAATAAATGTGCTGCATTTAAAACAGAATTGCTTAAAAAGAAAAAAAAATAATTACCCAACACTGCCTGGCTGTGCCTGTTCATTGTGACATCATTTCCAAAAGCCCTTTTTATGTTGCCCTAGACGTTGTTCATTTCTGTACGTGTTATGATGGTGTATAATATTCCTCATAAGGAACAGATGTGTTGAAGGTAAAGCCATGTTTAAAACCTAATTATTTTTCTTCATTCTGGAAAATAGCTGTTCTGCAACTTGACTGTTTACTTTTCCAGCCAGTTGTGGGACCCTGCGAAGCTTCCGCAGGACATCACGGGGATCTTTCGTATTGTCCTCGTGGAACTGATCATACAAAACATAATGCTCTGCTAAACCAGTCACTGGATGGCCTTCAGGGTCTGGAATCATTTTTTTACAATTCAGCCAAGGTAGTGAGACCTTCAGTTTCCCATCTTTGTCTTTGGCTATGTTGTCTGGAGCTGGGGGGCTTAACCGTCCTTCAAAGGGTTTGAAAGGCAAACTTTCTGGTTCTCTGAGATTCTTGTGGGTTGCTAACCCACGTGCAAAGTCATATATGATAACATTTGGCATGTGCTTCCAAGAAAGCAACATGTCTGCAAAGTCACGTGGGCTTTCTGCTCGAATGTTACACTTTATGCTGTACACAATGCCGCATGGGCACATAATTACAGCCCAACCACCTGAGATGGGGGGAAAAAAGTTGTTTAACCAACTAAAAAGGGCTTCATATGTACAGAGTACACTGAAAATAAAAGTCAGATAATTAAAGAGAGCCACCTTTGGAAGTTATTCAAGGAGGTCAGCTCGTGATCCAGACGAATCTAACCCACACTCCTTACATAATTTCCTAACCACCTGAACCTATAAAATAAAAACAAATTAAATGTATGAGGAGACACATGTTTTTTGAAAATAATGGCAACTAAAAATAGAAAATCTAATGAATTGTGTTTTTTTTTGAAAATAATGGCAACTAAAAATAGAAAATCTATCCTCTATTACTGTCATTTCAGAGACCTCAGCCGGGTTTTGGAGGACGGACTTTTTGATATTCCGTATTAAGAACATGGTTTGATCTACATGTTTTTGGACCTATCCATGGTGCCCAAAAGTTATAACTTGTGGGACTGTAAATGGATTTTTTTTGTTGACCTTTGAAAATATGACATCAAATAACAACCAAATAATTGTTAAAATAGCTTAATATTTACATAGTGATAAATGTAAACATATTATGTATCTATGTCCATGTTACTTTGTTTGTTTGCCACACAATTTTGCAGTCATTTTAAAAAAGGCTAACATATTTAGAAATTGTTTGCTTGCTTGAATTACTTGTTACAAATCCTCGACCAATCCTCTCCAATGATAGTGCCTCCCAAAAAATTTGCATATCAACCTCTCCATTGAAGTCTTCTGGGGGTGGTGAAAGGTCACTTACTAAAGAAATAATGTAAAAACATTACACAGAAGTCAAATGTGTATAGAAATTAAAAGCTGTGTGAAACTCTGGGTGTATTTGGGGGAAACTTAATACTAGAAGATAACACTTTTCAATGAAAGCATGCTTACCTGACAAATGGAAGGCCCCCTTCTTATGGAGGTCCATGATGACAACTGGTGGATGGTCCCCACAGTTCACGCAGGAATACTCATAGTCATGTTCTGTAAGAGCTTCAAAGTGAAGATATCCTTGCATAATCGTATCAGCTGAGGGAAACTGCACCCCTGTAGTCCTTTCCAAATACTCTACCACTCTGCTGACAGCAGTATGGACCTAAGAAAGAAACATAATAATGAAAAAACAATTATGCCATACATTTTTAACTGTACATTTCCCCACACAAAAGGACTGAATTACAGACTATACTTCAATTAAGATAAAAAATACCTGTAGCATATTCCTAATAGTTATGCATAAAGGGAGGTCAAGGAGTATCCGATCATTAAAATTGTGTATGCCATCTTTCCACTCCTGGTAGCGAAAGTAGGCTCCACACCGATGACAACATTTACAGTAGGTAGAAACATCTGGAAATTCAAAGATTCAACAAAAATCACAGTTTCCAAAACATTGAATGATTTTTAAAAGTATCCCAAATCTCCCATAGCAGATTAAAATTTTAATAATAATAATAATAATAATGATAATAATGAATATACATTATGGAATTACCTGGTGAGGATTTTTGCCTTTTGTGTAATAAGGACCGGGTCACTCAGGGGTACATTGCCAGGGCAGTGCTGGCACATCATTTCTTCTGGAATTAGATGCCTTGGGTATTCCTTTTCCACTGATGGAAGCCGAAAATTTTCAGGAAGTACAACAGGTAACTTTTTGTTCTTCAGAATATACTGGACCATGACTTTCAATTAGTCATCTTTTGGTGGATACATTATGTCACCCAGATCAGCCTCATCATCTCTGTTTTCATCCCCTGCTGATGTTAGGACTTCCACTTCCTCAGTGCGCCGCACTTTTCTGAAAAGTTCACGGTGTGTCTGTCTGAAATAAGTGCCATTTTCCTATATATTTTGTGTATGCATGATCTCTTTGTCCGATGACAAGGACAGTGCCATGAATTTTTTTTTTGTATCATACGACACAATGACCCTTCCCAATCGACTGTAATATGACACTGTAGGCTCATAAATAGAGATGTATTTCACTGACTGAGGCATTCCAATTTTGCAGTACACAGACAAAGGTACATGGTTGCTGTTGGCAAGGTTTTGCAGATCAAGGCAAACCTTCTTTTTATCCTCACCAAACCACTTGCTCTTCACCATTTCAGTAAGTGTATCTTCACTCAGTACAGGAAAGGAAGCATAGGATGAACAGTATGTTATTGATTTAAGGTGTATGCACTGATATGCTGTCAACCCACTCCTCCATGCCAACTCCATGTTCACCTGGCACTCAGTGGATTCACAGAAAACATGTTGATTTTCCCCCCATATCTTATTTTGAACACTGCAGAGGCTTATACTGGTACCATGAAAATGATTTGTGGACGGTATAAAATTCCATTCTCCAGATCGATACTAACATTCATTCTAAAGGTGGGAGGTTGCTGTGTGATGTCCTTTCGGTTTTCTTGTGTGCTTCCTTTCTATGTGCCTCTTTAAATTGTTTATGCATGAGATGGTGGCATATGGGACACTGTTTGTTGTTTTTGGATTTATGGTACATAGTTTTTTGTGATTTTTGTTTTTTTGTTTGTTGTTTTTGGACAAATGGTACATACATGTTTGTGATTTGTGTGTGTGTGTGTGACATTACTCACATATACATGCATACTACTGGATGTTCACAATACATATATTAAATAACACATGCACAATAATATGGAAATCGATACCAATACATATAATTTAACAATGAATGCATACACACTTGTAGATAACTTGCGTTATAATATAAAACTGACGCGTGCATACACCAAAAAAGACACTCGCACCTTACATATAAAACTTGATCCATGCATATACACCTACACACACTCGCGCATACATATAAACTTGCTGCATACAAACACAACGCACATACTCGCAATATATATATAAAAACTTGATCCGTGCATATACACCTATTAAACACTCGCATAAAAATGTAAACTCGATGCGCGCATACACATCCTAAAAACACTCGCGCATACAAAAAATAACACTTACTAATGTATACAGTTCAGATAAGAAAGACACTTTGCTGTGATTTGTGTACATATATATATATATGCAAGTGATTTCATATGTAGATGTGCTTGTGAACTTTTCAGTTAATAAGGAAGGCATCAGTGTAAAAGGAAGGCATTTCAGTGTAAACGGAAGGCATTTTCAGTGTAAACGGAATATATTTTCAGTGTGTAAAAGGAAGTCGTTTAAAAGCGTGAACCGGAAGTAACTTGTCTATATACCGCATTTGCAATCATGGATAGGGATCGTTCTACAACTGAAGCAATTAGCATTTGCAAAATGTTCTTTCTTCGCCCACATTATATAAACACGCAAACGATGCCAACATCATCCGCCGGTGTTTGAGTTCACGGACCATGATATCACACTCGCCAGCAGTTAATTGGCAGTCTCGATCTAGAAAAAGGTGAGAATTATACTTGTATGCAATCTTCATTTTATGCATCCAACCGCTATGAAATGCACCCAAACAGCCTAGCAAATGTACTTGCCCACACACCCACAGAGAGGTTAAAAAATGTCCTGCCTCTGTAGTTAAAAAATATAAAATGTGTTCCCAACTAAGTCCCAGTTTCAATAGTGAGCTTAGCCATTTTCAGAAGGAAGGATGTCAAGTAAATTTTAAATGTGATTAATTAAAGGTTTGCTTTTTTGTTAAACTGTGTTTGTTTTTACAGGCCAAGGACACAATACCATCGGACTTTTAATAAGGATGTTTATACTGTTGACCTCTCCTGACGATAATGTAGTAGTAAAGCAAAAAGAAAAAACACAGCACTGCATGAGATTGGAACACATATTAATGCGTTTGAATTTGACAAAACATGGGATAGAAATCATAGAAAAAGTGCCACATGCTGATTTACAGGTAAACAATATATATTTTTAAGATGTTATAGTTATTGTAAATGTTTAGTGTTGTGATGTATTATTTCAAAGGTTTATTAGGGATTTATTATTGAAAGGGTATTACAGTAAACTTTTGAATGGGGTCGTTTTTATAAATTCGTTTAATTCAGTTATAATTTATGTCTTGTAAGATAGTATATGTAAACATCTCATGTGAAAAATTAGCTTATTCTGGACAGAACTAAATAAAAAAATAACATGCAATTTTCATGATCCCCTCAAATTTTGTTTTCAACTATTAATATTTTGCAGATTCTGCAAGGATATGTAAACTTATGAGGGAGGTTGTGCCTAATGGTTAGAGAATCCAAAAGGCTGTGTGAGTTGAGTCTCGGGCCGGCAGGGATTGTAGGTAGGAGACGATGTGAATGTACAGCGCTCTCTCAACCTTCAATACCATGACTGAGGTACCCTTGAGCAAAGCACCGAACCCCCAACTGCTCCCCGGCTGCGCAGCATAAATGGCTGCCCACTGCTCCGGGTGTGTGTGTTCACTGCTGTGTGTGTGCACTTTGGATGGGTTAAATGCAGAGCACGAATTCCGAGTATGGGTCACCATACTTGGCTGTATGTCACGTCACTTATGAGTACAACTGTATATGGCCAAAAAACACACACACACACACACACACACACTCCAGTCTTACCAAGAGTAGTGGTCTTAAGGGATTTACGTACAAGGCCTTCAGCTTGAACACCTTTAAAATCAAGCTGCTATCCAGTTGCTGACCTTCACTTAAGGTGTAATGAGCTTGTATGGGATATATCCCATAAGTATTTCCAAACTGCACACAATTAAAACCAGTGGTACTAATAAACCCTTAAATAATACATCACGCAGTAAAACCATTTACCATATACACTAACATCTTTAAAAAAAAAAAAAAAACACATTACCTAAATCATGTGGCACTTTTTCTTTGATTTTTCTTAACAACCGTTCATCCCGTGCTTTTGGTCAAATTCAAAACGCATGTTTAATAGTATGTGGTCCCAAGCTCATGCAAGTGCTGTTTTTTCTTTTGCTTTACTACTACATTATCGTCAGGAGAGGTCAACAGTATAACATCATTATTAAAAGTCCGATGGTATTGTGTCCTTGGCCTGTAAAAACAAACACAGTTTAACAAAAAGCAAACTTTAACCACATTTAAATTGCTTGACATCCTTAATTCTGAAAATGGCAAAGCTCACTATTAAAACTGGGGACTTAGTTGGGAACACATTTTATATTTTTTAACTATAGAGACAGGACATTTTATTCTCTCTTTCTGTGTGTGTGTGTAATTTGCATAGCGTTTGCAGCTATTTCACGAAGATTGCATAGAAGTTAAATTCTCACCTTTTTCTAGATCGAGACTGCCAATTAACTTACTGCTGGCAAGTGTGATATGGTCCGTGAACTTTGCCGGCGGATAATGTTGACATCGTTTGCGTGTTATTGATGCTTTTGTATACCAGGGGTAGAAGGCCGAAACAAAGTGTGCGATTCAGAGATTGGTTTCTGACTGCAGTTGAGCAGGCAAACACATTCGATTCAACTGAATTGTAATTGATCTTATAATAGTGGGCGAAGAAAGACCATTTCGCAAAATGCTAATTGCTTCAGTTGTACCACGATGACAGGTTACTTCCGTTCACGATTAAACGACTTCCTTTTACACTGAAATGCCTTCCGTTTAAACTGAAAAGTTCACGCACATCTACATATGAAATCACTTGCATATATATATATATATATATATGTACACAAATAAAGCATATGTCTTTCTTATCTGAACTGTATACTTTAGTAAATGTTATTTTTTTAATGTATGCTCGAGTGTTTTATGGATGTGTATGGGCGCATCGAGTTTACATTTATGTGCGAGTGTTTAATAGGTGTATATGCACGGATCAAGTTTTTATGTATATGCGAGTATGTGCAGTTGTGTTTGTATGCAGCGAGTTTATATGTATGCGCGAGTGTGTGTAGGTGTATATGCATGGATCAAGTTTATATGTAGGTGCGAGTAGGTGCAGTTGTGTTTGTAAGCAGCGAGTTTATATGTATGCGCGAGTGTGTGTAGGTGTATATGCATGGATCGAGCTTATACATATATGCGAGTGTCTTTTGGTGTATGCACGCGTCAAGTTTATATGTATACGCAAGTTATCTACAAGTGTGTATGCATTCATTGTTAACATTATATGTATTGGTATCGATTTTCATATTAGTGTGCGTGTGTTTTTATATATGTATTTGTGAACATCCAGTAGTATGCATGTATATGCGAGTAATGTATAGGTGTATATGCACGTGTTTTATACATGTATTCATAAGCGAAGTTTGATTTAAATCCTACGCGGCGCCTCATACTTTTTCTTTAGTTTTGTCTTCACACAGACCCTTTGCATCTGTTCACTTGGGGTTGATGGCAGAGTGGTGGTGGTTGTAATTGGATCTGGGATGGTGTTGGTTGCTGTTGTTGGAACTGCCAACTTGATCTTTTTTGGAGATGGGATGGTTGTCACTGTCGGAGCTGGGATTGTGCTGGTTATGTCAGGGTGCTTCTCCTTGCACGAAGACAAGTGTTTAATGAAATCAGATTTACGTAAACAGCATTGACTGGCAGTGGATACAGTGGTAATGCAACTGTGGCCGGCAATGTAACCCACATCTGTGAATGGTATACCCTATAATGGTATAACAAGAACATAGAATAGATCATATATTTCAATTTGTAAATTGTGTATACCCAAAATTTGAATTAGGTGTTTGGTTTTCAAAAACAAATCAGAGAGCTTTGATTCACTGCTCAAATGGAACTGATCATAAAATAAATTGTGCTTTTAATGCACATTTTAACACCAATTGCATTTCCTGAGGGAATGTTTGAAAATTTTACCTTCATGGATAACTGCACGATTGAAATGGCTCTCTAAATGGGTTCTGATCTTGCTCAACTTTGATGGGTGGAACAAAGCTGAACTACAGAACGGGCAGTGAAAGTCCTTGCAGCATGTGGTGCATCTCTTCAACTCCCTTTTTGGATTGTTATATGCATCTTCAAAAAGAGAGAGCCTACTGTACTTGTAAGAATATTTTGAGATCATGAAAATATCCCTAGTGCCTTTTTTAATAATCTGTCCTACAATGAGCCTAACCAAATCCATAAAACCACTTCATATTGGCGATGCAGAACATGACAGAAACTAACACATGATAACAATGGACTGTATGTGGAGTAGGCCTGCAGATTAGGCCAAATTGTAACAAGCTATTAAACTGCCAAACGCCTCATTCATCATTGCAAAACAATGCCAAAACAACAGGCTAACACATAGTGTAACTAGGCAGTCAGTGCAGTTTAGTTATGAAAGATATTTTATACTTAAATATGGTAAAACAACGAGTATTAAGCCAGTATTCACACTAATACATTAAGCTGCAGGTAAATCTTACAAACCTTACATCAACTATGCTCTTGTCATCTGATAAGTTTAATTAATGTGCTGGCTATTCACTTATAATACTTCCTCATTAAAACTCAACAAGGATTTATGAAATCATGGCCACGAATTAACGTCGTAGTAATTAATAAAACTAGCTCACAAATTCTTAATTAGGTGGGAATTAATTATTAATTCATAGCAGTTCTCACTATGTAAACTTCGCACCGTTTAAACATTATAAAATAAAACTTAATTAAATATCGGTACTCACCGTCTGATTGATGTCCACGTCGTCCATCTTTAATTAGTGTTGATCCAGTACAGAAGGTGGCGCTGTCACAAAAAAACTAGGGTCCTAGAACTGCGGTCCTGAAAATGCAGCCTCCGGTTGTGCAGGAACATCCTTCTTGCGGTCCTGAAAGTGCAGCCTCCGGTTGTGCAGGAACACCCTTCTCGTCATATAAGTGAGATCATAATCAACCTTATTTATCTCCTCTAAACACAAACACAGAAACTTTAAACAAAAGGGCATGTCTTTCGTACAGTCTAGCACATCTTAAACTGTTTGATCAACACTGTCAGATGGAACAGCACAGAAGGAGACTCATCTTTTGGTCTGTGACTGTCAGCCGAGCCCTGAACCTCCAGTAACCGCTGACAGGCGGCGCCACAAACTCAATGAGTACACAAAATAAGAACATAAAATAAAAGTGAATTGATAGTAGGCTACTGATAATTCTTTGTTCATTTATACATATATACATATCATTCAAAAGTTTGTGGTTGGTAAGATTTTTTCATCACTTATGCTCACTAAGGCACTTATGAAATACAAATATAAAAAAAACAGTATTATTGTGAAATTATATTACAATTTGTTTTCTTTGTGAATACATTGTAAAATATCATTTATTCCTGTGATACCAAGCTGAATTTTCAGCATCATTACTCAAGTCTTCAGTCTCTTCAGAAATCATTCTGATATGCTGGTTTGGCGCTGGATTTTTTATTTTTTTGTTTGTTTTTTTTAAAATAAATAATAAAAACACTTTTATGTGTGATTTAATTTTCTACGAACAGATTTTGGGCAGTGAGGCATGTCACGCGCTGTCATTCATGTTGTCGTGCTGCTTCTGTTATTATTTAATTAAATGTTATGTATGGTGTATATTTTGCTTTATTTAATTTTTATTGGTGTGTATAGAGCTGAGTGCATGAATAACCTAAATGTATAATATTTCACTGATCATCCTCACTGTACAATGCGTAATTCAAAATACAGAGAAAATACCTGTCAAAAATCAGTAAGGAACATTTTTTCATATTACAGTACATTGGACCTACGGACCTATTTAGAGTGCTGTTTACAAAAGTTTACATCCCCTTGGCTTTTAATAGCTGTGTATGATTCCCTCAGTTGTCCTTATATAAAAATAATATACCTGTCCCAACCTGATATTATGACAAATTTGTGAAAAAATGGCCGAATATGAAATTGCTAGTTGAAGACAAATCATTCAAATTTAAGATGTTTTTGAGTTAACTGTTTGAAACCAATATACAAAACCACTTGTAGAGAAATAGACACATTATGTAAGAGAACTTTTGTCTTACAAAAGTGACAACTAGCCTTATATCTTATATTATTCTTATATTATTATTGTAAATGTTTATTCAATCTTCAGTAGCTACAAAACATCAAATGTCTAAATGGGTTCACCTCTTGTCCAGTATGGATTCATCAACACATCTGAAGTCTCTAGTGATTGACAGATTTAAAGAAGAGACGTGGGACAAACTTAGGTGAGTTTCCATAACACTGAATTACTTGATTATTTTACACACATTTTCCAAGAGATTGCGTTAATGTCTGCGAATTTGTGTTATAATTTGATTTTGATTTGAAATGTCTGCGAAATTGCCTTATAAAATGACGTGCAGCAAGGGTTCAAGACACATTGCTTGTTCTTCATTGTAGTTAATGCACATTTTCTTTGTTTATCTAAAGACTTTGACCAAATTGTGGTGCTGGGGCAGTTTGGAGAATATTTTTTCGAATTCTGCAAAAGGGCTGGATATGATCATACGTTGTGCACCCTTGAAGGAAATCTGTTTGAGTTTATGGAGAATCTGGACGCACTGCATGACTATATCTCTCTTTCCTGGAGTGAGCAGGACATTATTATTCTCATAAAAATCTTGAGGAGAATTTCAAAGACTCAGTTTAATAATTTATTTGTTAATCCAGAATGAATAGCTTACTTTTGATGTGCAAAATAAGACCTTTAATTCTCACTCAATAATACTTTTTCTTAATGGGTGATTCGTTCAATCATTCATTCACTGATTCATGCATTCAGAATCAGAAATATTTATTCTTGTGATTATCTTGTGAGAAGAACTACAACACCTCTAGAGTGATCTCTAGTATGCACTGACAAAATGTGCAAATTTTTATAGCAAATCTGTGTTATCTTCATTTTATTTTAGGAAATGAATGCACCATCATTCCGTGTAGAAAATAAAACAATGACGGCACCTTGCTGTTATACTTCTACTCAGACCGACGAGGTCTTTATCATATCGTCCCTGATAAACAATTACTGATCTATCTATCTAGATAGCCATATATATATATATATATATATATATATATATATATATATATATATATATATATACATACTAAATAATCAGGAAGTAATCTGATTTTCTAGTTGACTGCATTCTAATGCTGTAGGTATCATCGGAGCTGTAGCCAGAGACTTCTTCAACATCAAGTCATCTGATAAGGTCTGACTCCTTATCAGCAACATTCATACATTTTCCTGAGATGGAGTTTAGAGTAAACGTAGTTTGAAATTTTGTATTTCTAGGTGTTTGTATTGGGATTAATTAGATTTTTCTTTCCACCTCAGGTAAAACTTTAAGGGCATTTGAGCCTGCGTATCCAGATAACCTGTGCATTGATCTGAAGACATTTTGCAATGCCTTCTTTTTCCATGTTGTGTTTGATGAAGAAGTAAGGGGTAATTGAGGACATTGTTTCTTCAAACAAAGTATTTGAAATCATTACATTCACTGCATATTTAAAAATAGCAATTTGCCAGTTGTGACAGATATTTTGAGGATTTGAGCGAGAGAACTAACTCCTCTGCTTACAGATAGTTTGAAAGAATTGTACGTATTTAACATTTTCTGCCTTGCTGAGTTTGTTTTTTTTTTATTTTTTTTGAGTTTCTGTTTGGTTAATATTTTGAAAGTTGTTGTTTCCTATTCAGAGAATCGCGCCAGGCTTACAGAGCTGCTGCGGCCAGCTGGATCAATATTTCACCATCCAGCATCACAGGTGACTTTTAACATCTGCAGCATCCACAAGTTCATTAATAGCCATTTTGTTTTGCAGACACAAAGAGACAGAGTGCCTATGGGTTGGAAAGAGCGGCCCATGCTAAAGCTGAGAGGAGAAAATTCTAGAAAAGTTGATGACTTAATGTATGTATGTATTTATTGATCATGTATGTTATGTAAGACTTTTACTACTCTTAATTCTGTATTTTACTATTTCAGCCATTTATACCTGATTGTTACTGCTGTTCTGTCAAATATTCTGTTTTCCCCTGTGTCTGTAATATGAGCAATATGTATAGTTTTTATTTTTAATTTTACTATTTCAGCCATTTATACCGTTTGCACATCCAAGAGCATCTAGAACAGTGGTTCTCCAGCACTGTACATCGTAAATATCTTTAGGTCTTGGAATCTCTTACATGTGTGTTTGATTAGGGAGACATACAAAATGTGCACAGCTGGGGGAGCTCCAGGAACAGATTTAATAACCAGTGCCTTAGAATGCATTCTGAACCATCAGCTTCCTGAATTATAGCGTAGATGCCTTTTAGACCAACCCCACATATTGTACAATACTTGATTATTTTGTTGGGTTTCACTTTATTTTAAGGTGTCCTTGTTACAGTGTAATTATACATTTAAGTACTGAGTAATATTAATTAATTACATGTACTTACTATATAGTTAGGGTTAGGATTTGGATTTGGCTTAGGGTTAGTTGCATGTAATTATGCATAATTAATTGTTATTATAAAAGTAAGTACATGTAACATGTGTAACAAGGACACCTTAATATAAAGTGTTACATTTTATTGTATATTTCATTTCCAGATTTATGTATTATACACTTTGACAAATATTTATTAACTACATTTAGAATGATTTTTTTGCATTCAATAATTCTCAGTGTCGTGCACATTGCAGGGCACCCTCTCATAATTATATATATAAAAAAAAATGTTAATATTGTTAAACATGTTTTAATTACACTAATTAACACATATAGGTTTGTTGCTAACCAGATGAATCAATATAAACAAAATCCATCTTATCATTTATAAAAATACATTTACACCGAGATTAATATTTTATGACATTAATGTTTTAAATATAAAATTTTGAACAGAAATATGAAATGTTTGAAATTATATGTTATTGAAATTATACTATTATATATGAAACTAAAACTGCCAGTAGGTGGTGTCAAATCTCATATGTAAATAAATTTCATACCAGAATAAGTACATTTTAGAATCATTGATTCAAACGATTTGTTCAAACTGACTGATTCGTTCATGAATCATGAAAGGCCCATTGAATCATTGACTCGATTTGTTCAAAAACACTGATTCATTTATTCAAGAACAAAACACTGCAACTTCTTCTTTGGTTGTTACAATTATCAAGCATAAACTGTCAAAATTGAGACTGTCTAAAAACATTCAGTTTATATAATTAATTTGCATCGTATTTAAATTGATACTGCTTAAAGGGGTCATATGATGCGATTTCAATTTTTTCTTTCTCTTTCGAGTGTTACAAGCTTTTGGTGCATAAAGAAGATCTGTAAAGTTGCAAAGACTAAAGTCTCAAATCCAAAGAGATATTCTTTATAAAAGTTTAAGAGTCAACCACACCCCCCCTAAAATGGCTCGTTCTAACATGCCCTAACGTCTACATCACGATGTGGTAAGATTTGCATAACGCCGCACAAATGTTCACGCAAAGAAAGAAGGCGTAACTTTTATTCTCTCTGTTGCTGCCGCTGCCATTTTGTGGAGCCTGTGTATGTTTCATTGTGAAAGTGAAACTACTTTGGCCTTTCAAAAGAGGACATGACTAGAAATCAGTGGTTAAGCTGTATTTCAACACTGTTCCAGAACAGTCCAACCCAAATACTCAGATGTGTGCTGTGCATTTTATGGAGGATGAGGACTGTTTCCTGAACCAGTAGCCTGCAATGAGTCTGTGGTGCATTTGTTGTTTATTTGATGTTGGTCAGTTCAAACTTTGCAAGTACAGTCTGGCGCTTCTGACTCACAGCCTGTAAGTATTTTTTTATATTTAAAGAATTTTCCAATGATGATTCAAACGCGAAATTTGAGCAGTAGAGTAGGCTTGTTGTTTGTTGTTTCTAAGAACACAAATGCAGACATGGTTTTATGTTTACACAGCGCGATACGCAACGCAACTCATGAAAAGACAGTATAAGACATTATAATTAGTAATTATATAAAGTTTGGCAGTTCAAACTTTGCAAGCAGTAATGGGTTTTATTGGTTTTGTCTCATCTAGTGATGTCCGGATTGCAAACAAATCTTTCTATTTAACCGGATCTTCTTAGTGAACAGGTTGAACCAGTTCACCAAATCGAACTGAATCGTTTGAAACACGTCTCCAGTACGCACTAATCCACAAATTACTTAAGTTATTCGGTTTATAAATGTGCCTTACACTCCCTCTGATGTGAAATAAACAAATATCCAGAGTTATTCAGTTACTCCTAGCAGTACATTGACTGAACTGCTAAAAGAGAACCGATGATGGGATGTGCATGAGCAGAGGAGCTGGACTTAGTCTCGTGCTGCTGGGAGACAGCATCACAGTATGTTAAGGGGCGTAACATTTCTGTCACATGCTTGAGGCATTCGGCCAATCACAACGCAGTGGATAGCTGGCCAATCAGAGCACACCTCACTTTTTCAGAGCTCTGAGTTTTGTAAAAATCAAAGCGTTTCAGAAAGGTTGAGCATACAGAAGAAACAATAATGTACATTATATGGAAAATGTTTTTTGAACCTTAAACCGCATAAGCACATTGCATTACACTAAATATACAAAATAATCTTCTTTTTAGCAGCATCATATGACCTGTTTAAATATATTATGTAACTATATTAGTTATGTAAAACACCAGACGCCGCATTAGCTTGTACCTGTTAATTCTGATTTTCATTTTTGGTTTTGGTTATTTGTGAGGTTAAGTTAGGAGCTAAACTGTGCAGTGAGGGGGAGATTTGGGGGCAGATTTTGTAAAGCTAGACAGTCATTCCTAAACCTAAAGTATACTTCGGCCATTCACATTCTGATACGCTCAATGTGACATACTTTTCATCATCAGGTGGGTCTACAGACGCCTATGCGCACTGTTCACGTGCAGGCCAATTTTTGTCTATGCGGATAGTGTGCATACAACAGTGCATGAACAAGGTTTGGAATGTTTAGACAGAAGAGTTCTCTAGGTGGTCCTGTGGATGGCATCCTCATCCATGGTTGAGTATACTTTCAAAGTTGCACAGACACAGATGGAGTAGATACCAGAGGTATACCAAGGCCTTCAGTTGTAAGGAATTAGCTCCTTAATTTGATTCACAATATTTCAACATTATTTTCTGTCCAGGAATTACACAAGCACCTCTCAGGTTGCCCAGAATGTACTCCCTGCAAAGACTGAATAACTGTCACATTTCACTTGGAACCAGGGAATGAGGAAACGAGGAGACAGAGATGCTCAAACCCAACAATCTTTAATGAAACAACATGGAATAACATTCAGGAACCCAGGAAGACATTTAAAATACCGGACGCCGAACTAAGAACAAGGAACCCTTTATCAAATCAAATCAAATCAAAGTTTATTTATAGAGCACCTTTTTAAAACAGCAGGTGTTCACCAAAGTGCTGTACATACAATATAAAGTAAACAGTAGAACTAAAAACCATAAAAAGAATAAAATATAATAAATAAAAACACAATAAAATATGCAATAAATACAATAATGATTTATAACACACACTTAAAAGAACTCCTAACAGGTAACTCTCATACTGTGTTATATGCTGTACTATACAAATATGTTTTTAAATGTAATTTAAAAACAGCAAGTGAAGGTGCCTGCCTAATGTACAAAGGTAAATTATTCCAGAGTTTCGGGGCCGCTACTGCAAAGGCACGGTCACCTCTGCCCTTTAATCTTGCATTGGGGGAGACTAAAGCAGTTGCCCAGCAGACCTAAGTGCTCTGGATGGAGCATATGGCTGTAATAGATCTGAGAGGTATTTAGGAGCAGTGTTATTAATGATTTAAAAACTAAAAGTAAAATCTTGAAATCAATTCTAAAACGAACTGGCAACCAGTGAAGGGAAACTAATATAGGTGTAATGTGGTCTCGTTTGCGTGTCCCTGTTAATAAAACGTGCAGCCGCGTTTTGTACCCTCTGCAAACGTGTTAGAGATGCCTCACCAATGCCTACATAGAGACTATTACAATAGTCCAGGCGGGATGATATAAAATCATGGATGACCCCTCTCAAAATCAGTAAAAGATACAAATGACTTGACTTTAGATAATTGCCTTAACTGATAAAAACACGATTTAACTACCAAAATTAATCTGTTTATCTAGTTTAAAGTCACCATCCATTAAAACACCTAGGTTTTTTACAACGGGCTTCACATATGACTTTAAGTCACCAAGATCTACATCAGGGGTATTGATGGTACCACCAGGTCGAAACAAAATGATTTCAGTTTTATCTTCATTGAACTTTAAGAAATTGGAGGCCATCCAGGCTTTAATATCCTCAAGACATCTCAACAAAGGTGCTATAGAATTTGCATTGTTTCGTTTTTAAAGGCAGATAGAGTTGCGAGTCATCTGCATAACAGTGAAATGAGATGCCATGTTTCCTAAATATGGACCCTAAAGGTAATATATATAAGGAAAATAAAATGGGTCCAAGAATGGAACCCTGAGGGACTCCACATACAAGAGATGCAGTAGAAGACACAAATTCCCCAAGACGTATCGAGAAAGTTCTTTCACCCAGATAAGATCTAAACCATTGTAACGCGGCACCCTTTATACCAACACAATGCTCAAGATGAGAGATCAGTATATTGTGATCTATGGTGTCAAAAGCAGCAGTAAGATCTAACAGCATAAGAACAGCATAGTTACCTGTGTCAGTGGCCAATAATAAATCATTATAAACTTTTAACAGGGCCGTTTCTGTGCTGTGGAGTGATTTAAAACCAGATTGATACATTTCTTGCAAACCATGCAAGTCTAGAAAGGACAGTAATTGTTTAAAAACAACTTTTTCCAATATTTTGGAAAGAAACGGAAGTTTCGAAATGGGTCTAAAATTAGTAAGAACCGATGAATCCAGGTTGGGTTTTTTCATCAGTGGTTCCACTATTGCGTGTTTAAAATGTAGGGGTACAACTCCATGAATGAGACTACTATTTACAATCATTAGTATTTTAGGGCCAAGGGTTTCAAAAACCTTTTTTAGGAAATCTGGGGAAAATAATGTCTGTGGGACAAACAGATGGATTCATTTTGTCAATGATGTCTTTTAAACAAGCAAGAGACACTGGCTCGAACTGATTAAAAACAAAGGTGCTCACAGAGAAAGAAGACATATCAGCAGAAGGGTGAACAATATTGGCTCTAACAGTCACAATCTTGTCATTAAAAAACTGCAAAAAGTTTTCGCATGTTTCTTTGGAAAATTCCAAACTCATTTGTTGAGATGTATCAAAACAGAATTAATAGTGTTAAACAGAACACGAGGTTTATGAGAATTATTTGCGATGACATTTGAGAAATACCTTGACTTTTCCCATTTTTACAGTTTTTTGATATTTAAACAAGCTGTCTTTCAAGATCTCAGATGAAACCTGCAGCCTATCTTTTTTCCACTGGCGTTCCGCTCTCCTGCACTCGTGCCTAGCAGCACGGGTAATGTCATTTAGCCATGGTTCAGATTTTGGCTTAGCACGAATAGTCCTGAAAGGGGCAACAATGTCCAGTGCATTCTGACAAGAAGTATAAAACAATGATGTTAACTCATCAGTATTATAATGCTGAGTGGACACTGAGAATAGTCCTGAAAGGGGCAACAATGTCCAGTGCAAACCGTTTCTGCAGTTAAAGAGTTAAATGCGCGACAGCGACGAGCAGGAGCACATGGTTTAGGACTACAGAAACAAGAAATCTCGAATAACACAGGCATGTGGTCAGAAAAAGTAGCATCACAAACATTAATATTGTTAACAGGTAGACCACACGATAAAACCAGGTCTAATGTGTGTCCGTGCTCATGTGTAGAGCTAGCCACAAACTGCATCAAGTTAAACGACTCCGTGAGATTTAAGAAGTCTTTAACCAATGGCTTGGAGGGACAACAGATATGGATGTTAAAATCTCCAACAATTAAAACTCTGTCATACTTCGGCATGATTTCAGCCAGAAAATCGGAAAAGTCGTTTATGAAGTCTTTATGGTATTTGGGAGGACGATAAATCACAGCGCATAGCACTGGGTCAGGTTGATTCAGCTCAAATACAATCAGCTCAAAGCTTGAGTAGAAGTTGCACATCACACGACGACAGTTTAATTTTTCCTTAAAAATAATCGCAATTCCTCCACCCCGTCCTGTAAGTCGTGGAGAGTTAAAAAAGTCACAGTTTAAAGGAAAAACCTCCGAAAAGGGGCTTAACTCACCCTCGTTCATCCAGGTTTCAGTCACGCACAGTAGATCCAAGTTATTTGAGGTATAATAGTCATTTAAGATAAAAGTTTTGTTTACCAGCGACCTGGCATTTACCAGGGCAATCCTGGCCGGAGCTGGGTTAATTGCTATCCGGGGCTCAAGATCCAACACCCGTAGGCACGATGTGTTAACTCTACCTCTCCGAAAGCGGGGAGACACGGAACGGGGAGCCCTGGACTCCTTGTCGGCGTCGACCACCGGTACCAGCCAGGTGTAGACAGGATCCAAAGAACGCATGGAAATATAGTTGCAGTCATCTATCTGATACTCCGCTAATGTTCTACGGAGATTACGGGAAACTGCCAGACGGGATTTAATTTTTATCAGCAGGCCGCCACGTTTTCCCCGACGTTTATGTCGCTTTTTCTTCCGAGCAGGAAACGGCGTTCGGCAGAGATACGCAGGTAACTCGTGCAGATGAGGTGAGGTTTTCGAACCACCAGAATTATAAATTAGCATATTTTCCATATTTAATCTAATGTTCAGCAGTATCTGGCGATCATATACCAGTAGAGAGTCCACATTGTTAAAAGTAGTTAGTAAAAACAACACAAACACGATTAAGGCTAGAGACAACAGACGGCCTGCCACACACACTGGCGCCATCTTGAAAAAATTAAATTTCTACAGTTTTTTTTTTTCCTCCTTTAAATACATATGACATGACGCGGGGATGACGAGACACACCTGGGATTAATATAACTAAACGGGGAACATCTGGAACAAATAAGTCCAGGAATGGGAAGGACCAAATATGGGCATAGAAGCACATGGGGAGCAAAACACGGAACAAAGTCTGACATTACTCCACCCTCCCTTTGTCCTCACGCCTCACAACATCCCATGTGCATGGTGGATCAGGCAGTTCGGGGCGCCATGGCAATGCAGGCAGCCTGGGGAGCCATGGCAGAGAACTCTGGAGGCCATGGCGGATCAGACAGTCCAGGAGGCCACGGTGTTGCAGACAGCACAAAGCAGAATCTGAGACCGCGGCCCCAGCCCCAGCCCCTGCGGCTTGAGCCCTATATATATATATATATATATAACTTTTGGAGAGAATTACAAGCATCTTAGTTGGAACAGGGTCATGAGGGCACTCTGGAGGCGCGGGCGGGCACCGAAGGGCACTTCCGTGGAGAGGGCTCTGGAGGGTGCTTTGAGGAGTGGGCACAGGAGTGTGCTCTGAACTGGATTCAGGGACTGGAGCTCTAACAGGGCTAAACTTGGGAACTGGAACCCTCATTGGGCTAAACTCAGGGACAGGAGCCCTCTGTGGATTTGATGGCTTGAACCCACTCTGGAGCGGGCTCTGGGGCTGGATCCGACCCTGGAACGAGCTCTAGGGCTGGAGCCGACACTGGAACAAGCCTAGGGACTAGATCCAACCGCCTTTTCCTTCTCTTTTGGTTACGGGTGAATAGAGCAGCCGGTGGCCTTCACGTTGCAGCGGCCGGTGGGCTTGACTCGGGAATAGCCAGCACGTTTGAGAATGCCGCGGCGGGCGGGCTTGACTTCGTAACAGCCGGTGGGCTGGAGAGTGCCGCAGCCGACAGGCTTGACTGGGGAATGGCTGGCGGGTTTGAGAATGCCGACTTGACAGAGAATGGATGGGACTAATGGGTGATGCCTCTGGGCTGGCGGAGAGGAGACGGGATCCGCTGATGAACAAAGCCTGGTTGATATAATCAGACAGCCAGTGGCATCTGCTGAGGGATCCCCTCATACAAACCACACCAGAAACAGTCCACCAGAGTCCACCGGTCAAGGGAAGTCTGCTCAGAGCAGGTGAGGAATTCATGAATATACTCTTCCAGGGGACGGCAGTCTTGATCCACAGAACATAACTGCTCAACAGGATCCATTTGAAAAACCAAAAGAAAACACTGAGGTAAAAATGGGGGAAAAAAAGCACAAAGTAGATCGCTGCTCACTTGTCTCACTGTTTCTGTTTAGGACTGGTATTCTGTCATGTTTCACTTGGAACCAGGAAGCGATGAGACGCGGGATGGGGCAACAGTCTTTAATGAAACAACACAGACTAACACTCAGGAAGACATTTACAATACCAGACGCCAAACTAAGAACAGGGAACACTTTATATACACATGACATGACGATGGGATGACGAGACACACCTGGGATCAATAGAAAAAACAGGGGACACCTGGAACAAATAAGGACAGGAACGGGAAGGACCAAATATGGGCATGGAAACACATGGTGAGCAAAACACACACAAAACATGGAACAGATCTGACAATAACAGGTTTGAGGGCAGAAAAATTTCAAATGTACAGGAAGATTCAACAGATGTGTCTGAAGTGCTATTGGAGATGAGAGGGAGGGCAACATGATCAGGAAAGGATCTTAAACTGTGACATGTTTTTAGCCTTTTCACCAAACTTAAAATGGGTTCGGCTATTGACATTTGCTGGTCCAGAAAATGGACAAATTGACAATATTAACTGAATGGACTGCTGTAGGCCAGTGATGGACTTCTTGTTCATTGAGATAGAAAACAACACACAATATATTGACTTGTTAAAAAAAAACATCTGAATTGAAAAACAAAAAATTATAACTAAACATAGTTAACTAACACATTCCTGGTTGGAAATCACTGCTCTAGGTGGGCATCTTTGCCTCAGGATTTATTCTACTGTATGCACTTCCTTGGAGTTATTGCTGGACAAAACGCACAAGAAGGACATATAACACATTAATGCTGTACTGCTGGGGACCATGATGCAGAGATCATAAAGCCCTTCTATAAGGTTCTATGAACTTATGGTGTGTACTGAAGTTGCTTATGTCAAAGTGCAGTCTAGAGAGAATAGTTGAGGAATAGGTTTACTTGCAGCACATGTGTCATCCAAACATCCATGTGATGAGTAGGGTGGGGCTGAGAGCTGTGGGAGTGGAGTGAGGCCAGTGGAGTAAATGATATTGAGGGACACCTGCTCCACACACCGGTCTTGAGTCCCACGGAGGAGCTCCGCAGGGATAAAAGGAGGAGTGATGACAGTGAAGGATGATAGAAGTTTATGTTTATGCAGGTTGTCTGTGAGGGGTTGCTGCTTACTTTTGTTTTGTTATTAAAGTTATATGTTTAGTTAAACATAAATATAAAGGGTTGTTGCGGCTCAGGTGTATGATCATCTCTCACTGAATAATCTATATTAACAATTTCAATCAGGTTTTTGTTTTATCATAGTATTGAGACTGCCCTTGTCAAATTTTCTAATGATTTATTGGTAGTGGCTGACTCAGGACTCTATCTATATTAATTCTTCTTGATTTAACTTCAGCGTTCAACACTATTTCCCATGAAATCTTCCAAAATCCATTGGAATTGTAGGCACTTCTCTGGCTTGGTTCTGTCAGGATAGGCACTGGAGGCGGAGGTAGGTGAATTCAACACAGAGTTTATTTTTCACAAGACTAGTGCAAGGTGAATAGCAGGTGATTTCAGGTGCGGATTCTGTGAATATCACTCGGTGAGAGGTTGGGTTCAGGTGAGTACATCCAGAGATGAAAGGTCAATGCCACACAATCCCGGGTAACTAATGCTCGTCCTATTCCTTCGGTATAGGAGAAGATATGTCCAGCGAGCTTGCCCGGCACACTCGAGACACCGGAGATCGAAGGGGAATCAGGGAACTAAGGTTTATCAGGAATCCTGGAGACAGTAGCACAAGGACACAGAGGTTAGTTTTTAAAAGTACGTATACGTTACGTCGTGGAGCTCTTCGGATGAGAGGCAGGCTGGGGACGGAACCATGAGGTCTGTTCCTGTTGGAGGCTTGACGGTGAACTGAAGGGTACCTTGATGAGATCGCTGATCATGAACAGGTGAGGGTGATTAGTACTCAGGGGAACGTGAGCGTTGTGGATTGGCTGGGACCGGGCTTGCCAGGTCCCTGACACTACCCCCCCTCCAGGGTCCGCTCCAGCGGGCCTTGCTCTCCAACGTCGTGGGGGTCTGCCTCGGGGCCGCAGAGCAGGTCTCTCTGGATGCTGGGCATGGAACTCTGTAAGCAGATTGGGATCGAGGATATCTTGACGAGGTACCCAACACCTTTCCTCTGGTCCATAATCCTCCCAGTCCACTAGGTATTCTATTCGCCCCCCACAATGTTGGGAGTCCAATATTTCTCTTACGGTATAGATGGGCTCGGTGTCAATAGGTGGTAACGGGGGGTTGTCGTCAGGGACCGGATCTGCAGAGGGAACAGATATAGGTAAGTGATGGGGTTTTAACAAAGAGACATGAAAGGTGGGGTGTATTCGGTACTGTGCGGGTAACTGGAGTCGGTAGGTAACTGGGTTGATTTGCCGTTCCACTGGGAATGGTCCGATGTATTTCGGGCTCAACTTCCGACATGGTTGTCATAAACGGATGTCTCGGGTAGAGAGCCATACTAGCTGCCCTGGCTGGTAAGTAGGAGCTTGTTGCCGGTGAATATCTGCAAAGTGTTGGTGGCGATTTACTGCTCGCTGAAGGTGGTGGTGTGCATGGTTCCAAACCCTTTCACTGTTCCGGAACCAGGCATTCACTGCTGGGACCTCAGATGGCTCACCGGACCAGGGGAACAAGGGAGGTTGATAGCCTAGGATGCATTGAAAGGGGGTCAGGTTGGTGGATGTCTGTCGTAGGGAGTTTTTGGGCATATTCTGCCCAAACTAGGTAACGGTTCCAGAGGTTTTGATTGCGGTGGCAAAAGGTCCTGAGGAAGCGGCTGATTCCTGGATCTTGCGTTCCGTTTTGTCCGTTTGCCTGTGGGTGGTAGCCGGAAGTGAGGCTTACTGTGACGTTGAGTAGAGCGAGAAAGACTTCCAAACCCTTGAGATAAACTGGGGCCCCTCTGTCCGAAACAATGTCTTCTGGAATGCCAAAATTACGAAATACATGATTAAACAGAAGTTCTGCTGTTTCAAAGGCTGTGGGTAGGCCCTTCAGGGGAATCAGTCTACATCCTTTTGAGAATCTATCTATGGCTACAAGGATGCAGGTATTACCATCAGAAGCTGGGAGGTCGGTGACGAAATCCACTCCAATGTGGGACCATGGACGATGGGGAATCGGTAATGGGAGTAGTTTTCCGGTAGATAAGTGTCGAGGTACTTTGGTCATGGTGCAAAGGGCACAGCCTTGGATAAATTCCTTGATATCCTCTTGCATTCGTGGCCACCAGTATTTCCGCTGAAGAGCGGTGAGTGTCTTGCTGACTCCGGGATGACCTGTTCCCACAGATGCGTGAGCAGAGGAGATGAGGGACGTACGGTGATCTTCAGGTACGTAGATCTTACCAGCGGGACACGTGGGTGGAACAGGCCGGTGTCGTGATTGTTCTAGAAGCAGTTCATCTAGATCCCATTGTATGGGATTGACAAAGAGCCGAGTGGGGATGATGGGTTCTGGCTCTTCCGGGACTTCTTCATGGGTGTGGAGGCGTGACAATGTATCGGCTCTGGTGTTCTTGGATCCGGGGCGGTAGGATATTTTGAAGTGAAACCGGGTAAAGAGGATTGAGTCTCTTTGCTTCCCTTAGGTACTGAAGGTTTTTGTGGTCTGTAAGCACGAGAAATGGTTGCCTGGCTCCCTCTAACCAGTGCCTCCATTATTTTTGTGGTCTGTTCACTGCAAGGAGTTCTTGATTGCCATTTTTCTCGACCGGGGATAATTTTCTCGAGAAGAAGGCACAGGGCATGGGTTTCGATGCGCTCTCGGAGTACTGGGAGAGGATGGCTCCTACGCCTGTGGTAGAGGCGTCTACTTCCACAATGAACTTCTTCTGGGGGTCTGGGTGCTGAAGCAAAGGGGCTCTGGTGAAGGCGGTCTTTAATGCCTGGAAGGCCTGTTCAGCTTCTGGGGTCCATTGGAGTGTCTTTGGTTTCCCTTTGAGGAGAGATGTAAGGGGTGTGGTTATCATACTGTATTGGTCGATGAAGCGGCGATAAAAATTTGCGAAGCCAAGGAACCTCTGAAGATCCTTGATTGACTTTGGAGTCGGCCAGGATGTAATGGCTTCGGTTTTCCTGGCGTCCATCTTAACCCCTTTTTCACTGATGTGGTAGCCCAGGAATTCAATAGAGGTCTGGTGGAAGAAGCATTTCTCGGCCTTTACAAACAGGGAGAATTTTCTAAGTTGATGAAGCACTTGGGAAACGTGATGCTGGTGTTCACTTTCGTTGCGGGAGAAAATGAGTATGTCATCTATGTAAACAAGGGCAAAACGGTTCAGGAACTCTCTGAGAACCTCGTCCATGAAACTCTGGAACACTGAAGGGGCGTTTACTAGACCATACGCCATTACTAAATACTCATAGTGCCCTGCAGGGGTGATGAAAGCCGTCTTCCACTTTTCTCCCTTCTGTATTCTGATCAAGTTGTATGCGCTTCGTAGATCCAGTTTTGTGAAGATACGGGCGTCACGGAGTTGTTCTAGGGAGGATGGTATTAATGGAAGCTGGTAACTAAATTTCACTGTGATCTTGTTCAGGGCTCTATAATCAATACAAGGTCGTAAGCCTCCATCCTTCTTAGGAACGAAGAAGAAATGGCAGCCGGTGAGGTAGAAGGTCTGATGTACCCTTGTTTCACATGGCCTCTTGTTCCGGGATGGACAAGGAGTAAACTCTACCCTTGGGATTGGTTTCACCAGGGACGAGATGTATGGCGCAGTCCCAGGGTCGATGTGGCGGTAACTTGGAGGCTGCAATTGGATCGAAGACGTCTGCGAAAGAGGCATAACATGACGGGACATTGACAGACAAGTTTTCTGTGGGACTCTCAATAGAAGTAGAATTCATTGACAGGGGAACAGGAGAATCATTAGCGGCTTGTGCTGGGAACCAGTGATTCATGGCTAGGCAGTTGCAGCCCCAGTTCAGAATTTTTCCCGTAACCCAATCTATGGTGGGTTGATGCTGAATGAGCCAAGGGTGGCCTAGAATTACATCTGCTTGACTATTTGCGAGAACAAACGGGGTAAAGGATTCAGTATGGATATTGTCTACACAGAGGGTGATTGGTGCAATCTTGAAAGTCACATACCCCTTGTTGATCTTCTGTCCGGTTACTGCATGGATGGAGTACGGTTTCTCGTTTTGAATTCTCCGGAGATGGTGTGTCCTGACGAGTTGTCCCGAAATGAAGTTGCCCGCCGATCCAGAGTCCACAATGGCGGTGGCTGCCACATTGATATCCCCAGACCTCAGAGTTACACATGTGAGTGAGTGGGGTTGATACAGAGAGGTTAGAAAGTACTGAACTCACCAATAACCGTGGGGGACGCGATGGACAGGTTCGTATGAAGTGTTCTCCACTGCCGCAGTAGGGACATAATCTGAGGTCTCGTCGGCGATTTCGTTCTTCCGGTGATAATTGTTTGCTTTCTATCTGCATTCGTTCAGGTTGCGGTTCCGGGATTTTCTCAGGTAGGTTCGGATGCAAAACAGGAGTTGGGGCGTGAGTTTCCTGGTAACAGGACTGGGATCTCAAGTGAACTCGGAGGGCTTGTTGCATGAATTTCTCCAATCCCAGATTATCATTGTAGATGGGCAAGCTGCAGTCGTAGAGCGGGATTTAATCCTCTTCGGTAGACCGTTAGAAGTGCTTTCTCGTTCCATCCGCTCGCCGCGGCCAGAATTCAGAATTCTAGGGAGTATTCAGACACCGTTTCCTTGAAGTGACTGAGGAAATTCTGCAAGGACGAGGTGACCACAGTTTCCTGAAACCACAGTGCTTCAGCCCATCTCAACGCAGCCCCGCATAGCTGCTGAATAATGAACGAGATCTTTGATCTTTCAGTAGGGTATTGGAGTGCGTGTTGCTCAGGTGTGAGTGAACATTGTAACAGGAACCCGTTGAGTGTTTTATAGTGCCTTGATGAGATCGCTGATCATGAACAGGTGAGGGTGATTAGTACTCAGGGGAACGTCAGCGTTGTGGATTGGCTGACAGGTTCACATCTAATCTCTCGGGTCATACTCAATTTTTTTTTTTCTTTTCAACAACTGCATTCAAGATTCAGTATAAGGGTTGCAAAAACGGCAAAGATAAAAGAGCGTTTAAGATTCGTTATAAGTGTTTCTAAAAATGAAAATTCATTTACTCACCATCAAATTGATCCAAACCTGTATCAATTTCTTTTGTATGATGATTTTGAAAAGATGTTGTTTTGAAAAAAAAATGTTGGCCAAAAAAAAACAATGTAAGTCAACCTGCAACTGTTTGGTAACCTTCATTTTTCAAATATCTTTTCATTTTTGTTAATGAAATAATATAAAATTAATATAAAATAAACATAAAACAGCACATATAATATTTAGTTTAATATAATTTTTGATTGTTAAGCATCTCCTTTCACACACATTTTGTTGAAGAAAAACATTTGGTACATTTTTTTATGACCTATTTTGTACCCTACAGTGGATACAATATGTTCTGTATTTGCTTTCTATAAGAACAGAAATATTGATTGTTAAGCATTAGGGTCATACATTTTTAGAGTGACATTGTATTGCACCATTTCATAAGAAATTAAATTAATAAATAATAATGGGGAAAAAATACTGTATAAAACATCAATTATGTTACTGTTTTCTATATGTAATTGTCCTCTGTTCCTCTTCTATCTCTCCTTCTCTTGAAGCTACCCAGAGACTACAGAGAGGAGACAGTTGTCCATTGGCACCAATGAAATATGGAGATGGTCCTACAGAGAGCAAACCTCCCACATGATTTACTGAACCTTAGCACAGCACTATAACAGGTATCACCACACACATTAAAAATGTAATACAACCTTTTTTTTAATTAAATGTATGTTTTATTGATAACAAATAGGTGCACTGATATTGTTTGTAACATTAAATGGTCTGTTCACTAACAGGTAAACCACGAGTTTCTGAGAGTTATGGGATTCTTTACAGTGAGGACGAGACATTTGAGCTCACAAAGGACAGCACACCCAACAAAACCGAGAATAGGAAACTTTCAATTCAAGAACGCAGTAGACATGTTCACACTAGGTTCTGCTCCTTATTCTGACCGTTTCTTGAGCCCAATATTTGTGAACGTCCCGTAGTATGCATGTATATGTGAGTCAGCCGCCTAGGGCGGCATCTCAGCCAGGGCGGCAAGAGAGAGAGAAGGCGAGAGAGCGAAAGCGAGAGAGAGAGAGAATTTTTTTTTATTATTATTTGTTTTTGTTTGTTTTACATTAAGTTTATGTTATTTATATTATATGATTTTCTTTTCCACTCCATTAGTTTAGTTTTAATTTAACTTTAAATTTAGATAAAAATTCCCGCCCGGCTGCGCCCTGCCCCCACCCCACTTAGATCGGCATCGATATGCGTGCAAAATACGTTAAATGTATATTCAAATATGTAAAAAACGAATAAAATTATCCTGGTCATGAGTACAAAAGACGACGGCTTTTTAAAAGAGCAAGCACTGGAGAAACAAAGAGGCTCCTTTTTGAAATTCATCGCCTCTGGAAGTCAAGAGGACAGCATAGTAAAAAATCAGCAGCGACCATGCTAATGACAGCGAAGGTGTGGACGTTTGGTAGTAATGTCCTGGAGGAGGCAGACTAGAGCTGAAGATCTTTGCCCGAACCCGACGGTACCCGATGGGACGTGGTGGTTTCCTGGAGGAGGCAGACTAGAGCTGAAGATCTTTGCCCGGGCTCGGGCTGGGCTCAGGCTTGCGCTCCGGTTTTGCAAGGTAAACGAGCGGGCATGTGATGCGTTTTCGATTAGCGCGAAAAAGATGCGAAAAATGGATGCTGAGTAGGTGTAACAGAGGCTTGCCTCTGGCGATTATGTTTTTGGTTGCACCAGCAACTAAAGCAAAGTCTGAGGTGTTGGAAAAGTTCTGACCATGTTTTATAATGAGAATTAATGAGTGAATAATGACGCACCATCAGTGAGCGCAGGAACGCGCTGAAGACCTATACAGTGGATTCAAATATTTTCCTCCACAAAAACATGTAGGCTTAGCCTAATCTTTGTGAGTAAAGGTTTTTCAATTGATAACTAATTATTCATTGAGTCTTAAATGCATAATGTGGACAAGTATTTACGCTAATATTGGCATTATTCTTTTATTAAATGTCAGCTGCTGGCGAAAGCAAATCTGTCGGATCTTTATCTTAACTTCGTTTATTGCCAAATACCCATCTTAATTTTAAAATTTATCTTAACTTATTTTGTTAAAAAGACTGTTTTTATTGGTGCGTTGGTCTATTTATAGGCTAAATGAGCCTATGCCTATATTTAGAGTGCTGAGATGTTACGATGTTACAGAGGACTTATTTTATTTTTTTTATTCCAACTTCCAAGTGGTCTAGTCTACGTTTAGTTATGAATAAATTATGTTAAAACATGTAATAAATGATTCATTGTTGACATCCCCCCCCCCCCCCCCCCCCCCCCCCCCCCCCCCCCCCCCCCCCCCCCCCCCCCCCCCCCAAAAAGAGCTGTGTGTGTGTGCGCACATTTGAATAATGTCGGGCTGTAAACGGGTTCGGGCTTTTAAAAAGCTGTAAATAAAAATGTACTGTCGGGCTCGGGCCGAAACCTGTCGGGCTCGGGTCCTGTCGGGCCTAACTTTTATGGCCCGATTACAGCTCTATGGGGGTCAGCTTAGCCATAACTAGCGCGTCTGATGAGGGACAGACGGAACAGCAGGGAGAAATATTACCCTCAGAAAGTGAGGAATATGTCACGATCCCGGCAAATGGCCAGCAGTAATAAATCCTGGACTTAAAGACACTTTGGTACAGGGAGGGCCACATCAAACCAAAGGAATTATTTTCCCAAAAGACAGTTGGAACAGGAGATGCATTTTCAGAGGCTCATTACAGTCGCACATTAGCTAACGGGGAGAAACTTGACAGACCATGGCTGGGTTTATTCGATTAGCAAGGACGCAACGTTTTGCTTTGTGTTGTAAACTTTTTTGTGAAAGCGATGAGAGAAAGTCTGCTCTGGCTAAAGATGGTGTCTTAAGTGGAATTTTATAGATAAAGAAAATATTAATTTGTTTACATGCATCTTAAGGATACCTAATTGTGAGTGTGGAGGTGGGGGCGGCACGATCGTGCTCTGCCTAGAGCGGCATTTGAGCTTGCGCCGGCCCTGATTGTATCCAATATGTTACATTGTAACTCTTAAGAGTTTAATATAATTAATATTTTCTACACCTCAGACAGTCTTTTGTTTTGAATTTATATGTGAATATTTTCACTTTTTATTAATTTAACAAATGAGGGTCTTTGTTTTACCCTCAGGTAAAACAAAAAACGAAGCCTAAAAGAAATGTCACCCCCTGAGCAATAATTGATTTCAGGAGCATAAAAAAAGATTTTCAGTACTGCAGCTTTGAAGCCTCTGGACTGTCACCCCTGATATCTTGTGCAGATTTGTCCATATCTTAACTGAGTAATAATAATAATAATAATAATAATAATAATAATAAGCAAACCTTCATTTGGCTTCTTTCTCTTTCTTGTAGCAAAAAGTGTCAACTGCTTTGATACATTTTAATATGAGCCTTTAATGAGAGTGTTACACACATTTTTTAGTTAAAGGGAGAGTTCACACAAAAATTTACTCAGCCCTCAGTTGTTCGCCAAGTTTTTTTTCTTCTGGAAAATGGAAAAACACTGTAACCAAATTCTGAATGGATTATATATAGCCTTGAAAGCACACAAAGAGCACTGCCTTTATAATCAACTAAAAAGCTGTCCCTCATCTTAGTTTGATCAAATCTCATGAAGTTTGTTATAATCAGAGGATTCGCGAACTTGCAAAACTCTGGACAAAAACTCTGATGTTTTGAGCGTGAGTGGATTCTAAAACTTAAATGCTGCCTTTGAATGGCAGTTGCATTCAAGAACTCAACAGATATGTCTGTGATTGGCTACATTGATCAAAGCTGCAAAAACACAGTGTAAGTATATATTTTTTGGCTCTCTAAGGAGCTTAAACAAATATGTGCTGTATATTTTTCCAGATCTGTTTTGCCATATGATAATGAATAGAGAATAGAGAATCTGGTTACCAACATTCTTCAAAATATCTTCATTTGGTTTGGAACAACTTGGGAATGAGTAAATTATAACAGAAATTTCATTTTTATATTTGGGTGAACTATCACCTTGAACATTTTTTATAAGTAAACTTACATGTATGTTCAAACTAAGTAAGCTAACACAATAAAATAATGGGAGATTTCATGGAAAGTTAAAAACAATCTGATGTAAATAAGTAATCTTCGTCCTTCAAAGTGCTATGAACTGACAATTTACACCAAACTCAGTAAAGTGAGCGAGAAGCGCACATTTCCACTGGTTCTTCACACAAGCAGACACCCGATCCAAACGCCGGAGTGGGACTGACACGTCATCGGACGAGACCAAGAGATGACTTGAGTTTCTTCAGCTGGATGAATTTGAGAAACCAAATCTGTAACAGGAGTCAAAGCGTTGAGGTCAGGTGTGAGTATTAATTCACCACAGGCCTCAACTAAAAATGGGTCTGGACAGAGTTTGACCGCATTACTGCACTTCCTCTTTGTCAGCTTCACAAACATCCGTTTTGCGGGTGTTTCCCACCATTAGTTTAGATTTCACGAGTCCGTTTCTGCTATCGCTTGGAGTTCACAGGTGCTTCTTTCTGACAGGTGTTCGGCTAGTACAGGCCGATTGTATAAATGTCATCCACTGGCAACAGGAAAGTTTACCGTCTTGACTTTGGCTCTAAAATGTTAAATATAATGATTAGCATATAAGTTACTATTTTCTAATTAATATTTCATACTGACTAAGCTGAACTCACCTGTTTTTGTTGACAATAATCTTGAAGGCAATGTCTGTTGGTTAACTTCTCCATGTCTGCTTTAGCATAGGCACTGGAAGGACGCCCGTGTGAACCATCATGTAGTTTTGCCCATTTATTGTTGTTCACAGTCTCGTCATATCGTCTCGGCTTGTGCAAAATCTCATTCTTTCTAGAGCCGTTGATGGAGTTTGAGGATATGGAGTATCTTCGCACGGTCATAATAATGTTTTCTGTAGAAATAGAGCAAAAAGCCATGTGCTATAATTGCTTTTTGATCAGTTATAAATAATACTTGATTAAGAATGACATTACATTTGTCATGAATAGGCAAGACTGGGCAATTCTGACCTGGCAAACTATTTACCAAACCTGTCTGAGATTGATACCAGTTATCTAAAAAGATGTGAAAAAAAAAAAAATCTGAATATTTGATTTTTCCGAAATCCTATTGATATGTCACTTGCATTATATTTGGAACGCAGTGTAAACAATGGGTGTTACACAATGTGAAAATATAAAACAAAAGTGCAATGTATGCAAATATAAAAAGTCTATATAAAAAGTCTGGTTGCTTCTAAAACATTCTTCTCCTGGTAATGTCCAAATTATTAAAAAATTACTTTGTCAAAAGTATTATTTAACATAGAGTAATTTTTTTTAGTCAGGTAAGGTAGATAAACCTACATGATAGCAATTTTACATGTTCTACAGTAACACTTTATTTAGATAGTCTATCTAGTTATAAGTACTTTGCAACGCCATGTCAACTAACAGTAAATACAGTAGTATTAGACTTTCTGTTTAATATCTGCTAACATTTTATTTTGATGGACATTCTACTGACTATAAGTAACTGCAACTACATGTAAACTTATTCTGCTAACCCAGTCTACTAATACTCTAATGAGAGTTAGTTATCAGAATTTCTAAAGGGGACCATCAAAATAAAGTGTAACCATTTTTACAGTCAGACTGCTTATTTGCACTCCACTGCATTAAGATGTGGCACAATGCCCATTAAAGTTTGTGTAACACAAGATATTTACCTTTGTACTGTCCCTCAAGTTTGTGGTGCCGATACTTTCTTCTCAGGCTGGCGTGGGTTGAGCTGTCCTGTGACTCGTCCTTCTGCTTCACTGAGTCCAAGCCTGACGCCGGCCAGTCAAGCTGCCCACGAAGTGCTTTGTTTTCGCTCTCCAGCTTTCTGATCTCATTCTGCATTTCAGAGATGACCTGCGCCAAGCTTTGTCCACTCTCCATGCTTCCAGACTATCTGCCCATTTGAGTGCAACATAAAGAGTCCTCTTTCCCCCCTTATACTGTTCCTCTCCCACAGCGTCTTTCAATCTCAGTCCAAATCTTGTCCCGGGAGATTATGTCGCCTTTCACACACTTATACAGCTGAAAGGCATTTCGGGTGGTTGCCCTTTGGGTCTCGGGACAATGTTTTTATTAATTACAGACAGAGTGTTAAGTTTCATTCGTTAGCTTTGCCCGGAATAATGCATATATAAAATAACCACACAAAGTAAACAAAATAGACACATAACACTTGGCTGCAAGAACATCTTGATTAATTTTCCTTCACTGAGAGAGATAATGCAATTAAGTTGTCATCAGACATAGATGAAGATCTGCGATAGATTCAGTGGTAACTGATGCGCCTCCCTAGGAGCTTAAAAAATTCATCAGGTCAGTCAACAAGCAGCAACAAATCTAGGATGGAAAAGTTTCCCATAAGCATGTCCATATTACATGTCCCCTTCACATCTTTCTGAAGAGTAGAAGTGACAGTTTCCCTATATGGTAATTGATTTAAATAACTATTTTGATGGTCTAATATTTATATACTAGCTTTGGTGTCACCAGATAGTATCCTTTTGACATAATATTGAAAACTGTCTTCCATCTGTTGTTAAAAGTTTTAGACTCTAGTTATATATTTATTACATCTAAATCAGCCCAGCATGCAAATATGTTATTCATAATCATTCTGTTCTCAGTTCTACACAGCAAAAAATCCAGAGTGAAATCAACTCTGCTGGGAGTACATGTGAGACCACACTCAAGAGTGTGAAAGTGTTAAAAAAGGAGTGTTAAATTAACACTGAAGCAGAGTTAAATGTTAATGAGATAATTAAGTGATTAACTGAGTGATGATTGACCATTATTGACGAAACCTGATGTTAACAAGCAGAATCAACAAAGACAAAACTCAAAAAATTTTTATGTCACCATTATAGTGGTCAGTGTTTGCTTTTAGTTGGGCTCTTGACCCTTACGTCTTTTAAAATTAGATTTGGTTTGGCTGTTATAACTCAGTTGTAATAGAGAGACGAGCAAAAATTAAAACATGATTATGGCATATTAGTTATGTTTTTACATAGTATAATTATTTGACCTGATCACTACAACTTATTTAAAAGCCTAAAAACATAAAGTAAATTACTAAGACAATTCAGGTAATAATTTATTCGTGCCACACGTGCATCATGGGGAGCCATGGATGAATTTGTATAGGTGGCACCCAGAATGCACTGCAACACAAGTCTCCTGCAACATGCTTTTTGATTGTCACCATCGTTGAGGTTCACAGATTGATTTCTTGATGTTTGCATTGTTAAATGAAAGACTTCTTTGAAAGATTTTGAACAATCAACTTTTAAGAAATTCCACAGATTGTATTTAAAAGCTGGTAATCCTAGGCTGAAGAATCATTCGGCCGCAATAATCAACAATGAAAGTTTAACTCAGTTGATTCAGGAAAACCAATTTTTTGTTGCCCTTCTGTTTTTATAACTCCATTACAACAGCCAAGCCAAAATCTGACTTTAAAATATTAAGGGTCAAGAGCCCAACTACAGCAAACACTGACCACGATAATGTGACCATTAACAATAGTGATTTTCCGTCTTGTTTGATTCTGCTCATTAACATCAGTCTCGTCATAATGGTCAATCATCACTCATTAATCACTTAATTAGCTCATTAAACTTTAACTCTGATTCAGTGTCAATTTAACACTCATATTTTAACACTTTCACACTCTTGAGTGTGGTCTCACATATACTCCCAGCAGAGTTAATTTCACTCTGGATTTTTTGCTGTGTAGGAGACTTGCCAATAGCAAAATAAATAAGAATATTTAGCAACAGAAATTGTAGACGTCAACATGTTGTAAACCTCGGGAAAAAGTAAAGAAGAGGCAATCGGTGAAAACACAAACCACAATCATTTGAAGTAATCATCTGTAATTAGCACCCTTGAAGAAATGTTTGTTTCTATTCAAGGCACCATTATCCAACGTCATTATGAGGTCCAATGAATATTCATTTGGCCAAAACAGCATAACACAGAGGGTAAAGATAAATGCCCTTTAATTATAGCACAGGGCCACAGAAGAATCAAGGAATACTGTGTTTTTGAGTCTAACAAAGAAATTAATTCTAACCAAATACAGATCAAATAAAAGTGTAAAACAGTTCATACAATAGGGAAAATTTTTACAGAACATTGCCTTAATTCTACATATACATAACAATGGCTCAGTATGCAGTGTTTTTTTTTACCTCTTCACACTGTGATCACAATTTTATCAAAGACTACATATGGTATAGTTTATAACATTTCCCATATTTGACAAAGAAGAAATGCTGTACTTGTTTCTCTGTTCTTTTTGCCTAAGAAGAAATATATTGTAATAGATTAAATGATGTAAATATATGATCTTCCTTTGAACCATTATGAAGGTAAACAAGGCCAAAATTACAAATAATAGTAATATAAATAGTCTTAAATTATGTTTGTTTTGTTGCCTCATTGTCGTAGTGCCGGAACCACATGCATATTTGCCTATTGACAACCAAAAGCATTGTCTGTAATGTTGCTAACAGAAAGCAATCTGATTCTCTAGTAGCACCTAAAATCTCAAAAAAAAAAAAAATATTTATGTGGGGCTAGACTCTGAATCATGTCTGAGGCTGTCTGTGTGGGAGAGAAACCCTATCACCCAAACACTGCTATCATGTATTGGAAATGTGTGCCCCCAATTGTGTGCATGGTTCTTGATGACAACAGCTGTATTTTCTTGGAGGGCAAACGTTCAAACACAAAACTACATTTCAGAGTCACTAACAAACAATCGTGTAGCGGGGGGGGGGGGTCCAATTTTATCTTTTGTAACTGTATTTATCTATTTTACAGTAAATAAATCCAAACCCGCACATATATTACCCCAAAAATATGTTTTTACAACTCTAAAAAATATATATTTTAAACATAGTTAATAACTAAATTATTTATATACGATTTTGAAAATGGTGCTATTCAGATGGTCGGTAGTTTTGCTATTTCACTATAGGGTCTAAGGAGGGGGGGGGGGGGGGATTCCTTATGAGAGGCGTAATAACTGAAGCGTTCTTGTGATTTGACCTATATTGAGATGAGGGCTTTCCCCTGCTACGAGGAGCAGTTAAGTCCGTTAGTTTAATGGGATCATAGTTATTTTTTACATGTGATTTGGCTTTGTTGTGGTCATAACTCTTTGTAAGCTCTTCCTGTTCTATAGTAGTAAAGAACTGCAGTTGTTCTTGTGTGAAGATATTTGAAACTTAAACACTCTGGACTGTCACCCCTGATATCTTGTTGCAGATTTGTCCCATATCTTAACTGAGAATAATACTACAACTGATACACTGTTGACAACTGTTATCAGTTGTATCATTCAAAAGCTGTATTCCTGAATATTTTTTTTGTATCACTAAAATAAATAAATAAATATAACCAACACAAGTCATTACTACTAAGCTGTGTTGGAATATTAAAGTTTGGGCGACATCTGATTATTTGTTAAACGTTGCCTCTGTGCTAAATAATAACGCTAGGTTTTGTTTTGGGTTATTTTTCTATGGATTGTGCAGATACTCTGCCTGGCAAGGGGTTTATGAGTTGCCTCTCGTCGAGAACAGGACTTTCAGGATGTTTCTTTACTACGCTTTTTTTAACCTATGGGAGCAACCTGTATCTATCTTTCCATGCAATTGTGAACTACCTCTAGATTTTCATCTGTCTATGCCGCTCTCTTGAGGTTGCAAGTGTCCCCTCTTACGCCATGGGTCCAAATGTTTCTCCTTCATCTTTCTTATAAGTTGCAAATGAAAAACGATATCTAGGGTGCTAGAAAGAGAGAGTCCATTAGTTTCTGTTGTAACAATATAGGAAGATTGGTACATAATCTTTAGTAGATGTGGTTCTGAACCATATTTTGCTAAACATGGCGTTTAAGTTACAGTTTTAGCCCCCTAAAAACGGAACAAAAAGAGGACTCGGTAATGATCATGATAAAATGACTCCATTGTTGCCAGATCAGCTATTATAAGCATTTTTTGGACTTGGTTCTCACTTATCACTTAAACATTTTTTTAAAACAAAGATGAACACTCACACTGCAATCCATAAACACAACTCAAGCTTCAAAGCCAATCAACCACCCTTTTAAAATCTCAATGCAGCCAGAGTAACTTACAACACATAAGTTACATAAAGCATTACTTTAAATTTCTACAACAAATTATCTGAGTTACTTTTTAAATAGGGGCAACTTTTCCATTTAGTGAGTGACACCTCTCTGTGTGTGCCCATGTTGAGAGAAATTGGGAGTGAGGTGCAGAGGCATTTCCTTCAGCTTGGAGGCATAGCCATTTATGTCACTTTGGTGTGAAATGGACTTTACAGTTGCTAAGAATATAACTTATTATAATTATTTTGTTATTAAAAAAATTAACTAACTCAGTTATTTCCTTTATGTACTAATACAATATCGTAATGCATTACTTTTAAAAGTAACTTTCCCAAACACTGTCACAATGTCCATAAATGGCAAAATGTAGTATTGTAAATATTGTTCTCATTAAAGCATAACATCCAGGCAATACGTGTCAAATGAACATGGATCTGTTACAGTCACCGAAAAGTATTGCCACAGATGAGCCTATTCAATTGAGCCTATGGAATACTGTGAATCTAATGCATCTTGCACACAAATTCATGCTGTTGTTTAAAGCGATCACAACAGTGTAATAGCACTGTGTGATATTATTAACTTACTATTCACTAACATGAAATGCATCTGGAATGAAACATTTTTACACTGACTGATACATACAAAAGCAAAAAGCAGAGAATTACACACAGCACTCTGAGAGATCTATAGGCTACATATGAACATGAGCGGATTGCTCTAAATTACATTATTATTATTTTTTTATGTTTTGATTCATTTGTGAGAATTTGTTAGCTTGCTACCCAGTTAGGCTACTTATAAAAGGCTCCAAGCAATCTCACAGGGTTGGCATTACATGAGCGTTTCAACAACAATTGCTAACTGATTCTAACCATAGCTTATATACTAGAAAACACTACATGACTTATCTGCTAAAGTTAATAAATTAAATTCAAATTGTAAATCAATTATGCAGTTTGGGTAAAAGTCTTATATTAAAATGTATGGATAGGAGAGGATGAGAGACTCTGTCATGCAGATGGCAATTTATTTACATCTGCACATCTGACATGTAAGCAAATCAAATATAATAAAATTATGGCCCATATAGCTGGCCATAAACTGAATTGAATAAACTATTGAATATGGATGTGTGGTGTTTTATGATGTAAAATAACGAAGTGAATTGAATAAACTATTGAATATGGAGATAAGCACGGAAGAACAGGTCATTATCAACTCAATATCGCCATAGTCTCCTCGGTTCTCTCTTTACAGCCATCTAGCGGTCAAACTAAGAATCACATCTTCCCCTACTACAGTAAATAAACGTAATTTTAAAGAAATTACTGCAGTAAAGGCAGCAACAATAGTTGCAAAAGAAGATTATTTGTTACGATCATACTATCATACAATCACACTAACATCTGGCAGTCAAAAGTTGTGAATTCCTCACAAATGTAATTTTAATTATTTCATCTCACAAATCTCAGCCCCTATAAGTACATTTCATATACAGCTTAATTCAACCAAAGCCTCGATCTAACACTTTAAATCTCAATCAGTTGCGACTTACACTTTGTGCCACTTAATTTTGAATGTAGCATGTGGCCGTCTCAGGAGAAACTCCTTGAGTGGAGCCCAGGCAGCTGGTGTGTACAGTTTTGACCTCCCCTCTTTTCAGGCACAGAGAGTTAAGGTGGTGATTATTTCATCTCTTGCCATCACATAGCAGAAATATGTTTGCACCATGACTTTTCCATTGTTAAGTGAGGAGAAAATCTGTGCTGTTTTAGAAGCCAAGTGATAAATTCTGAGCAAAAAGACAATACTGTTGAAATATATATATATATATATGGTTTAATATGGTTGGACTCTATTACAAATAAGTTATAAATGTTCACAAATTCAAATACAAATGACCAAAACCAACTTGCACATTTAGAATACAATAATTGTTAAATATAAGTCTTTAAAATGTAACCAAAATCAACAAGAAAAAAAAAGAATAAAAAAGAAAAATAAAAAGAAATAAATGACAAAAAGGCAAGTCACCGTACAAGTTCAAACACCGAGCAAAAACTGAGGAAACAGTTAAATAAATAAATACTCTAAATTAAACACACAAGAAACAAGACACAGGTGAAAGTAATTTGGTCTCTTGATCAGCAGAGGTGGAAACCAACAAGAAAAGCAATGAGGGCTCCCAGTGGCCAAAATAAGGCAAAATCGACAGTATTTTTTGTTATGCACACCCCACGTCAAGATTTATTTTATTTAAAACTTTTTATTTAATTATTTTATTGCAGGCCATCAGCATATACAGGTAAAGTTAGTACTAAATAACTGCACATTGTTATAGGAAAAATAATATAAAAGTATGAGCATTGTTGGGCTGTTACTTTAAAAGCAATGCATTACACATTGTGTTTCTCATTAAAAATGTAGTTAACTTTTACTTTTTTTTATATAAAAGAAACTCAGGCTGAAGAAAAATGTCAATTCAAAAGCTCAAACAAACCTTTCAGCTGTGCTTCCAAGACAGCTGTCAGGCCACAAAGGGGAAAACAGTGCACCACACGATTCTCTAAAAGTGACCCTTAAAAGTATGATGGTTTTCCCGGTAACCCAAAAACGATATACATTTACTAGTTACTTGAAAAAGTAATCTAATTACATAACTTGTATTACTTGCAAGTGTTATCCCAAAAGGGGGAGAGGGTGAGGCTTTGACCTGCAAGCAGCTTAACTTCTTTTCTTTTTATTTAAACAAAGATCACAACTAGGATCTGACAGAAGACAGCACATGTGACAGCTCCTGCAAACATAACACAATGTCAATACCAGACCCAGAACTGAAAAAACAAAAAATGAGGAATAAATACACAGGTAAACAAAAAACTAGACAAGACACAGGTGATGAACATCATCAAAATAAATGAAACAAATTACAAGGGACAAAGGAAAACAGGAAATATCACGGAAAAAAAAAAAAAAAAGGTCCAAGGGAAACAAAAAAAAAACCAAATAAAATGTTGTATGTTTTGTTTCCATTGTAAAACCCCGGAATGGGGAACCAGACAATTTTATTTCTTCATGAAACAAAATAAAAGTGTAACATGCCCAAGATCTTCTAAACTCGTTAAATTCCCCACAGTAAGGCAAAACAGTCATTTTTAGACTCTAGTCTAATATGCTAAGGGGTCTTGTATAAATGCGTTCTTTGTAGGTCTGGAGGGGATCCTGAAGTCGGGTCTGGTTTGTGCGGGTCTTTCACCCCTTTTTGCTCCTGGACTGTATCCCAAAAAAGGGTTAACACTACCCACCCACCAAAAGCAGCACTGGCCTACCAGCCAGGAATCGTGATCATCCCCTTTATGGCATCAGCTTTCAAGCAGTTAAATGTGTACCCAGGAAATCCCACCAGTAAAACTAGTCCACTCACAACAAACAGGGCCCAGTTTTTTTTAAAGTAATTCTTGGATCGACCACCCAAATGGGGTAAACTGAAAGGAAAAATTTCCTTTTCCATGTGTGATGCGGATTTTTCCAGGTGAAAATTGCTCTTTTAGTTCAGCAAAATTGATGAAGGTGCAGTGGTCTGCCAGTCGGTGGTGTTTAGTTTACCAACCCCACCATAAATGGAAGTGTTTTTTTGATATACTCCTCCATTCGGTTGGGGCCTATGGGTAAAAATCTTGTAAGGATAGAGAAAAACCAGCCTGTACGGCCACCCAAAAAAAAAAAATAACTCAAACCTTTTATTCATTTGGTTTATTCAGCAGCCCCAGCTGTACTATTTCTCATAGCAGGGAAACCTCACTTTACTGCTTCCGCTGTGGGTAAAAGGCTGGCAAAGGAGGTGCTTTGTTTTTTTGCCATTTTTCAAAAATCCTCTGTTCCCTCACCATGACATATATTTGGGGGAGCTGTTAAATGTGCAGATGACAAGGTTCAAACCTTACTAAGAAAAAAGTGTTAGAAATTTGTTTCCGGATTTGGATTGTTTAGATCGAAATGAAATAAAAACTATATTACCCCATATCAAATTTGTCTTTATATTTTTACCTAAAAAGGAATATAAATTTTCACAAATGTACTTCTCGGGATAGATGAATATATTTTATCTTATAACCCTGTAGTAAAATTTTTTTTTTTAATATTTTAGTTAAATTTTTTATGGTTTTAAAGAAACTCCATCCCAAAAAATTGGTTACCTTTATTTTTATATTCCACCTCAAATATAAAAATTTGCAAATATAAACAACTTTAAAAAAATATTAGTGACTGCTCAATTTAAAGGAAAAAATTGTTGGTTTTGCACTAGCAAAGTCACTTTTAGTCAGTAGTGGAAAAAAAAAAAATTTTTAAATAAAACCTTTTGGGAGAAATTTAACCAAAAAAGTCCTATTGAACAGCTCAGCGGGGTGGGAAGAGAGCCTGATCATGCTTTCCAGCTACAGCTCGGTTTTTCCCACAAATATTTTTTTTTTTTCACACAAAAACAAATTAGTAGGAGGAAAAAATTTAGAGGTCAACAGAAGAACTTTATGGTTGGAAATTCCCCCCAATATTCATTCTGAAAAAAGCATAAATAAAATAGGTAACACCTATTTTATGGGTGTCCCTTTCTGCTCTGGAGGGGCCCAAACCAAGATTTTGTTGTAACACTCCAACAAACTGATGGAATTTCTAGAAATCCAGAAGACCTTGTTTTGCTGGGTTCAGGTTTTTGGGGAAAAAATGACATAATTGTTTTTTTTCCTGCAGTAAAGTTGTTCCCCATAGGCAAAAAACCCTTCATTTTGAAAAAATGTAGAAGCAAAGCAAGAAAATTCCCCCATCCAGTGCCTTCTTTTTTCTGTCTTATAAAATATCCTGTTACCAGTGCGGTGACGTGAAAAAAAGGAAAAACCCCAGGGTGGTGAGGGGGCCCCAATCTTGTTTCCTCTTAGGGAACCATGGTTACATGCTAACCCCAACTTCCCCTTTTCCCCTATTTAAAAACTATGGAATGGGTCCTACACGCCATGCGCGTGCATCCTGTTCACCTGGAGAAAGGGGACCAAAGAAGTGAAAGACATACTTAAATTTTTTTGGGAAAGGGGGGAACCACTGACGGCTCGGCTCTAACCAGCACTGAAAAATGGAACCCCCCCACCTACTTAACTAAGGGATAAAAGGGAAAAGACCATCTACTTAAAAACCTAAAAGGGGAAAACAGCGAAAAGGGCTAGGTGGCGCCTAATTGATTCTGTCATGAACCTCAATCAAAAGGGCTTTCCCCCAAAGGAAAAAAAGACTTTTTTGAGGAAACTTGGTATGGAAATAAAATTTTTTAGAGTGGGCTAAGAGAAACGTAGTTTGTACATAATTTTTAGGTAATATAATCAGACTACTTTTTTTTTACTTTTAGATTAGTTTTAACTCATTTTTTAAAAATAATTTAAAAAGGATAATTTTTTTAATACTGATTAAAAATACAAATTGAAAGAAAATATATTC
>NC_056586.1:3301640-3325857 GCF_018340385.1 Cyprinus carpio
ATGCTTTGTAATCATGACGGAATATTATCCAGATGTAGTTTTTGATAAAAAAAAAATTGATTTTCTCACCGTGTTTGCATTAAAAAATTATACACTTTAAAAATAACCTACCTATTCAAGTTTTGATTAAAAAAAAAAAAAAGGCTTGATCTTTATTTTGGTGTATGCATATTCACAAAATAGACTGTAGGCCATAAATTTTAGTGAAAAACAATCAAAGCACTGGCGGTGGCTGGCGAACTTTTTTTCAAAAATGCAGGTGGGAAAGAGTTAATTACATGACTTATTATTAGCACGACATTAACACCACCTTTAATATTAAAATGTCAAATTATTTGCTGTTTCGTATTCACTCAACATATTTCAGTCGAGTTTCCCGGCCAAGCATTTCTCATTTTAAAATTTAGGGAAAGGAGGGCTTAACCTGATGTGCTAAAATAACCAAAACCTTATAAAAATTAATAAAAACCCATGCAATATTTATTTAAAAAGAAAAAAAAAAAAAAAACCTCAAAAAAAACCCCCACAACAAATTACTAAAATTACAAAAAAAAAATTTACAAATAAATTTAAAAAAAAAGTGATGCTGCCTTGTAAAATTATTTAGCATGGTTTTAATATTCCAATCTCTGACACATAAATGGACAATTGCTTCAAATAAAATAATTATAAAAATAGATATGCCTAAAATAAGAAAAATACGTAATTTATAAATATAAATTAAATTAATTTTATTTACAACAACAATTTTTATAAGGGAAGGTTTTAGGGTTTTAGAAGGGAAGTTTAAAATAATTAACATTAACAAAAATAACACGTTCAAGAATAGATCCCGCAGTGTCCGCCACCTTTCCAGGATCAAACCTCTCGCAGTACTGCTGCTCTTTAAAAAGAAAAAAATACAGCAACAGCTTTTTCCCTCCGTCCGGCCCGAGTAAGGCCCCGTTGAGTCCAGCATGGAAAGCCCCTTGCCAGTCCTCCGCATGGCACGAGGATATATGGGGCCCTCCACGCTGAGAGACTTCCGCTTACCTGTCGGACATAGTAGCGAATCCTCTGTAAAACCCGACAAATAACGAACTCAAACCGTTGATAAACGAGATACCCTTAAAAACATGACAAGTTGGTTTACCTACTCAACGTTTGAGGAAACCGATTGCCTTAAACAAACCATTTAAGTTTTTAAAAAACTAATAGTTGTGAGTCCTCTGAACCTTAATCAGTTTGAGATGTTCCTGAAGAAATATATACATTCATTTACAATAATTAAAAATATTATTGAGTTATAATTGATCATTAGTTGATGACACCTGCTTTTAACAAACAGGACTTACTGAAGAAAAGAGAAACCAGAACTACAAACTGACTTAAACAGGCCTCACTTAAAACCTGACAATTTATGTTAACTCACACAATTTGAGGGACACCGATGCCTTAAACCATTTAGTTTTTAAACAAAACTAAACTAACATTATGAAGTACTCGGCACTAACTTTTTTTAACCCTTATTAATTTAGTTGAGTTCAGAAAAAGAAGCTAGACAAGGGTTACATTCAGGGCAGAATTCAAAATAAGTACAAGTTAAGTGATTTGTAACTAAAATAAAATGAATCATTGAGCAATTAGTGGATTGAATCACTGCTGTTATCAAACAGAATCACTCACTGAAGAAAAGAAAACAAACTAAAAAAAACAAACACACAAAAACAAAGAACAAACAAAAAAACACAAGAAAACTACGACAACTGAACTTCAGAGACAGCCTTAAGATAAATAAACTAACAATAAACTGAAATATAAATACATTTAAATCTCGCAAAGAAATCTATTAAACCACCCCCCCAAAACACACCCAACGGGTCCCACAGCACACATAACGAGCATCACCAAAGCTCCGACACTTTTATAACCAGACTGACTTAATTATTCCTGTTATTTCTCGAACTTTCGTGCTTCTGCTCTCTCGCTATATTTCTTTCTCTAAAATTTAATTTCTGTCAGAATCAACCAGTCCACAGAAGTCTGATTGAAATTAACTAAGGGGTTTAGAGAATGTTGATTTATTGTTTCATTTGAGTAACCATTTAGAAGATCAGTGTTTTGCTTAAGTTGGGTTTTACCCCCTTGATTTTATGGTTTAGTTCATTTTTTTTCCCAAGGGGGCCCGGGTTTTTTGAAAATGAAAAAAAAACCCAGGGAAAATATTTCATGTATTGGCTTGTTCACTGTTAAATTTTGATGATATCATCAATAAAAAATTGGTCAAGTCCCAAAATCTGACAAATAGTGTCGCATAATTATTTTATGATGGGTTACAATGAAACCTTCAAAAGCCAGTGGTTTCTGGGGGGATAATCCCGTTAATAGAAAAAGGGCTTTTTCCCCAAAAACCCTTTGGGTTTACAATCTTGTTCTTTTATGGCGCATTTTGTCCCACAGACATCAATAATCAAAATTGAATCTCACCAAAGGTGACGAAAAAAAAAATGCTGCCTTGCATGCTGGTACTTTTTTTTTTTTTTTTTTTTTTATGGTTACCATTGTTGAGGTTCATATGCTGATTTTTGATGTCTGTTGTGACTAATTGACATAATAAAAAACTTAACTGTTTGGAAAGTCATTTATATTAACTGATTATCACAGAGCCACTGGCTCTTAGAATCAGTTTCACTATAAACAATCCAACTAATTACACATCACCTATTTCATCAGAGATTAAACTCGAAACAAACCAATAATTGATGATTATCATCAACATCTAGGTACAGGTTCAGTAAAAAAAAAAAGTTATTCTGAAGGCAGTTGAAGTTACTCTCTCTCTCACTCACACTCTCACTCACACTCTCACATCACCACCCATCCTCACTCCCACTTCTCACGCACAACTCTCCACTTACTACTCTCACTCACACTCACACACACTCACCACACACCACCACACACACTCTCACACACTCCACACATCAACAACACACACACACACCGATGTTTCTTCTGGCTTTTGAGTACAACAATTTTTGTGTAGAGAGAGAGAGGAGCAAAAATAAATAAATATATATATTTATTCACACACTCTCACACACACACACACACACACACACAATCACAGTGTTGAGGGTAACGCATTGCAAGTAATGCAAGTAAATCAGATTACTTTTTACTTAATCCGCGCAAATGAACATTTTTGGGTGAACTATCCCTTTAAACTTGAGGCCACGAGAAAGGCCATGAGATGTTGTTTCCACAACACAGGATCTCAAGGCCACAACATTTTATCACATTCCCACAAATTAATATCTCGTGGCCACTAAAAACACTAAGTGAACCGAACATGTCCCCACCTGGTCACCATAATTATGACTGATTGCAGAAAGTTTTACAGTCATCATAATGTGGGAATTATGATCACGCAATATTGACTGATTGAACAGAAGAGAATCGTCTCTCTTTGAGTCATTAGGAAATTATGGCGCTATTTAAAGAAATGTGAGGTAAACATGTGAATACATAGTAAAATCCTGAGTGTTAAATGAACACTGCTCGGAGCATGTATGGTCCCACTCTAAAAGAGTGTTAAAGTAACTCTAAAGCAGTGTTAAAGTTAATGAGATAATTAAGTGATCAATTAAGTGCTGATTGAGCATTAGTGGTGAACAGTTGCTGTTAACAAACAGAATTACTGAAGAAAAGAGAAACACAAGAATTACTACTGTAATCATGTCCACAAACAGCTTCACCAACTTCACACATTACTAACCAGTTTGACTTTTGTTTTAGATACTCAGGATTTTACTGTGTGTGTTTGTGTGTGTGTGTGTGTGTGTGTGTGTGTGTGTGTGAGAGTGTGTGAGAGTGAGTGCACAAGTGCATTGGTTTATGTGTGGTTGTGGATGATGTCTATGTTTAGCTATCAGAATATCACCCAAAAAAACCACATCCTGTCCCACTCCCAGCTCTGTGCAGTCTTTTGTACTATGCTCCTTCTGATGTGTCATATCTGCTCTGACAAACCGCAAAGGACAGTGGGCGAGATGTTTAGATTTAGTGCTCATGCACATGCTCTTCAGACACTTTCTGTTGAACTTCATTCAGCACCTGCTCTCTCCTCACAACAGTCAGATTATTTCAACCGAGGAGCTGCTTGAGGTATTTACTTTTCATAACTTTTCATGATACTTTTGAGGAATCATACTTTTCATAACAGTGTTTGATTAGCAAGTTTAGAAGTGTCTTACAGGCAAAGGGAATAATCTAATGCAAAAAAAAAAAAAAAGTTATATTGTTGAATGGATTGTTGTTGTTTTTGTTGTTGTTGTTGTTGTTGTTGTTGTTGTTGTTTTGGGGGGTGGGGCAGTAATGAAAATTGAGTTGAAAATAGTCATTAAAACAAATGTATGATTTTTATGATTATTACAAAGACTGACATAAGTAAAATGCTCAGTGTTCTTGGATCTCTTTAACAACAGTGGCCTAGACTTTAAAATCTCTTTCATAAAATGTGGTTGAAGTAAATCGGTGAGTCTTTCACTGACTGATGCTTGTTATTTAACTCTGATCAAATCCAGGCTTTTTATTCGATTATGTATGTAAAGAAGCTACTACATTTGTTCTAAGCTTTGCCTGAAGAACATATCCACTGTTATTTTAAATGCATCACTTATTTATTTATTTATTTATTTACAATAAGGTGAGATGAAATTAGATTCTTTATATTTTAATTTCCTTTCAGTGGCACTTCAATAACTTCTTATACATCCATGTTTTTAACTTGTTTCGTAATATGAACTTTATTGAACTGAACTGAACTGAACCAACATTGAACTGAACTGATCTGAATCATGACACTATTGTTTCTGTATATAGTTACTTTACAACAGAATTGGGATTTGCCAAGTTTGCATCATTGATTCTGTTACTTTCCGGTTTAAAACTGTGAAGAAATTAAGCTGTATAAACTGCTCTAAAATAAATGTGAACATGAAAAGTAAACATGACATGTGTAAATGTTGGTTTTTAGGTCAAACCGCAACAGCTTCCAGTTACATAAGAAATGAACATCACAGTAACATGTGGAGATATTCACACCTCTGTGGGGTTTGTGTATGTAGTTTTTTCTGCTGTCTTCAATCATACACTCAATGTTGACTGTGAGCAGAGCTGGCATTTAGAGGTGAGTGTGTTTCTGTCCTCAAACTACACCATTATACACACACACACACACACATGATATGGTTCTCATCTGTTTTATTTGATCAGGATGGAGTTATGATAGCAGATCCATCAGCTCCTCAAACACTGATTGATCCTGTTATTTCTGTCTCATCTGATCGTCTCGTCACGTCTCACTGTGTGAATCTGAAGCATGAGATCCGCTGTGATTCTGCTGGAGTAAATCAACTCAATCTCTCTCTCAACAATTCATGTTTAATTTAAATGTATTATAAATGCTGCTTTAATGCTTCTTTATTTCATTGCAGTCTCATTTCAGTCATGAGATCATGTTCAGAGGTGAGAGAAACTGTAAAACACATCAGTGTGTCCTGATTGAGATCAAACTCTGTGTTGAATTGAATATTCTGTGCTTCAAGTGAATCATGATGACTGTGTTTTTCAGTGTGGAATGAAACTGCAGTGACTCAAAACTCAGGTGAGATTCATCTTAAAAACTGATAAAACACTGCAGATCTGATTCACACTCAATTCAGTTTCAGTCTCAGCACTGTCTCATATTTGTGATCATTGTGTTTTTAAAGATGATCTGAATGAAGTGACTCCAGATCTCCAACGGTTAGGTAAAACAGCTTTAAACCTCTTACTATTATTTATTTATCATTATAGATCAGCTGATTTGATGTTGTATCACTTGTATAGATCAGCTGTGGTGGCTTGTGGCTCTTTTCATCATCATTGTTCTGGCATTTCTCTGTTTCTTGCTGCGTAAAAGTATCTTCAGGTGAGACTGATCTCAGTTCAGTCAGTAAATCACACACTAGTTCTAAATGATAAGACTCTGATGGAAATGTTTAATAATAAACGTTATTCTGTTTTCAGGTGTTTTCAGAAGGAAGCACCGAGCATCTGTCAGCGTGATGAAGAGAGGTGAGTGTTTCTGTATCTCAAGTGTCAGTTACATTCACAGATGGATGATGTTTAAACCAATGATGAATCTTCATCTGCTGAAACTGAATGTGTTTCTCTCAGGGATCCTGAATCTGGTGCCCAAATGAAGCTCAGACCTGATGAATCTGTTTCACTGAATCAATCTGAATCTGAGCATTTGAACGACTCTGTGTCAAGAGGATGATCTTCATCTTCATCGTCATCAGATCATTTTACACATGAATCAAACTCAGGGTCCCTCAGTCGAGGGAGTTTTGCTTCATCCTGAGCTTCTGGACATGTATTTCCATTGCTGTGTCTCTTTTATTAATGCAACTGGATCTGTTACATCCTGATGATGTATTAGGTGTATAAATGTGTTTGGGTATGTATTTTATTGTGAGTATTGTGCTCTCTCTCTCTCTCCACTTGCCTTGCAGTAAATTAGTCACACCTGATGCTTGTAAGGAGTGTGCTGCTACAGAAGAGCAGAGTGAACACTGCTTGAGGAGGTTCTCTTCTTCCTGTCTGTTTATCTCATGTTAATTTTTCTAATCATGGGAGCTGTAGGGAGAGGATGCCAATTTTTCTTTGGATAAACATGTTCATCCCTGTTTTTTGGTTGGTAAGGGAGTAGAGGGAAGCTTATGTTGTTTATTTCTTTCTTTTACCTGTGTAGGTCATTTAGTAAGTAATTATTTTGTTTGTTGTTTTTGGCTAAGACCCTCTCCTGAAGATTAATTGCTTCCACTTTCTTTAAAAACAAATAAACAATTTTTATTTGCTACAAGTGGTTGTCACATTTCTTGGACAGAGGGCCGAGGAGAATCCTTCATGTTTTCTATTTGTTTCTCATTTTTGGTTATTTTTTCTCCTGTTAAAACCTCTCCCAGTCTATTTTTTCTCAAATTGTTTTACTTTTTGACTGTGGGTGGGGATGAAAGTGTTGCAGGCCTAGGGATAGTGGAGTTTGATTTTACTGCGTTTACTCTAAAAAATGACTGTGAATTTAACGGTAAAACACTGTAAAAATGCTACAGTAAAAACCTGTTAAATGGTTAACAGTAAATTCCCCTACTATATATGGTAAAAAACTGTATTGGACTTTACATGTAATTTTATAGTAAATGACTGTGATTTTAACGGTAAAAAACTGTTCATCACTACCTGCTTTTGGTGGTTACCAGTGTATTACAAAGGTACAAAACAGATTTCAGTACTTCAGTAAGTTGGTATATTAATATTATATCAGTTAAATTATGGTATTAAACTGTACATTTAAGGTAAAACCGTTAAACCTAAAATGGTGTTACCGTATTTTTTACGGTAAAATCCGTTAAACCTAAAATGGTGTTACCGTATTTTTTACAGTATAAAACCGTTAAACCTAAAATGGTGTTACCGTATTTTTACGGTAAAATTCTGGCAACCACAGCTGCCAGTTTTTTACCATATATTTTACGGATTACTTTTTACAGTGTGAAGCCTTTAATCCTGGTAAGAAAAAAGATTTTATCTTGATAGCAGAGTTCTTCAGTATTGACATTACAAGAGATGTTACAAAGCAAGTGTTTAAGGATAACCAGTTTAAGAAATTGGTAGATGAGGGTATTTTGCCTAAAGAGTCTGAGGACAGCGTTGCAGTTCAGTCTGAAGCTGCAGTGGAAACCGCAGCCGAAAATGTGAATCTCAGCTCTGACTCTGTTGTGCCTCATGATCCTAGAATAGTCTTAAAGTTATAGAAAATAGATCTTATGATTAGAAAAAAACAGGAATGTGAGGCAGAAATTATTAGGTTTCAGGTAGTAGAGAGACAGGCTGATTGAGATATCTAATTACGTAAATTGAGCCATGTTGCTGCTGCTGTTTTTCGTCCACTGACCTCAACCCATGCCTTGGTCTCTCTTTGGCTGTAGCTTGTCGCGACACTTGACACCACGTGATGTCGAGTCAGTTGACTGGTCCAGATATTAAGCATGCTAGATATTCGTTTGGCATCAGCGACAATCAGCGAGCCTCTTTGATGCATCATTGAATAGTTCACACATACATAGCAAAATCCCCAGTGTTAATTTAACACTCTGAGTGTGGACTCATATAAACACCGAAGTAGTGTTAAAAGTAACACTGAAGCAGTGTTGAAGTTAATGAGATAATTAGGTGTTTGATTGAGTGATGATTGACTATTATTGAAGACACCTGATTTTAACAAGCAGAATCACCAAAAAATAAAATCACAATTTGTGTGTCACCATTATAGTGGTCAGTATTAGCTTTAGTTGTGATCTTGACCCTTAAGTGCTTAACTTTAGGTTTTGTGTGGTTGTGGTAACTGAGTTATAACAGACAGACCCGAGGAAGTGTGATCATGTGTTGTTGGTTGTGTTTTGGGTCTGAATACTTGAGTTGGATTGTCTTTATTTATTACATAAGTTAAATGAAAAATACAAGACCTTGCATTTTGGCCTAATCAGACAGATGCTTTAAAAGTTACAGCTACATAATAAATAAGTTTTTATTTAGACACACAGACATCAAGAATCAACGTGAGCATCACAACAATGGTGACCATCAAAAAAGCATGTTATAGCCAATAAAAACTCATCATTTTTGCCGTTTTTTATGTGACTTTTTAGTATTTAGTTTGTGATGTTCAGAGTTGATCTGTTTATCTGAATATGCTGTTTGTCACCGTTGTTGAGATTCATACACTGATTCTTGATGTCTGTGTGTGCCTAAATAATGAATCTTGAAAAAGAAATCAGAACACTTTGCAAGGGACCCTTACAAAACGTATAGCAGATACAGACTTCTTCACTGTGGCATCAAAAGTTGTTATATTCAATCAAGGAAATATAACTCAGAGAAAAGGCTCTGAATGAGTTCAATGATTCAACAGACATAATAATTACATTAAAACATAATCATCACAACCTGATGACTTTTACTCTTGGCTTATCTGTCTGTTATAACTCAGTTATATCAGCCAAACAAAATTGAATGTTAAAAAGTCAAGGGTCAAGATCCCAACTAAAGCAAACACTGACCACTATAATGGTGACACAAAAATTGTGTTTTTCTCGTTTAGTGATTCTGCTTGTTAACATCAGGTGTCTTCAATAATGGTCAATCATCACTCAGTTAATCACCTAATTATCTCATTAACTTTAACACTGCTTCAGTGTTACTTTTAACACTACTTCGGTGTTTATATGAGTCCACACTCAGAGTGTTAAATTAACACTGGGGATTTTGCTGTTTAAAGATTGCCGAGCGCCAATCACCCGCTGATTTTCCCCCAATCACAGAACGACCTGTCGGCGAGCTCTTTGACTTGCAAATCGGGCTTAAAATCCTGTAGTGTGAACTAGGGTTAAAACAGACTTTCATCCTGGCGATCCAGTCTTGGTTCTACCTCCAGATCAGACTGAGTGCTGCCTCTGATGCCTCTATTGCCACTGTGGATGTAGTGGCAAGTTACTCCTTAGAGGAAGATGTTCCAATTTCCCCTACTCACTAGAAGAATTCTGCTATACTGCAAGATCCCCCACATTTTCGTTCTCTTTGTTCTGATGAACAGTTTAAAGACTTAACCAGTTTAGTGTGTGCCTTTCCTACTTTATTTAGTGATGTGTCAGGTTGAACTACAGTACACTACTACTGTGTTCATGATACTGATGTCGGTGATGCTGTGATAGACATGATCTTGAATCTGTTGTGTTTCTGCTGATCTCTGGTCATCTCATGAATTCTGCCTCGGACAAGCAAATCTCACTTTTAAAATGATGAATTCAGACAAACAGACAATTTCATCAATTCACCATCTTAAAAACTTATTCTGGAGAATTTTGTTCAATGTTTACTATATTTACTTAAAAACTTTGGATGTGCTTCTGTTACTGTATTGTTTGTTTTTCTTAAAAAATCTCTAAAACTAGTGTGCATGCTGTGTAAGAATAAATGTTTTATCTTTAAAATAGTTTACCTTTTTTGTTATTTCTCATTTTTGTTTACAATTTGATCTCTTTGATGACCAAAAGCATCTGTCATAAAGTCTTATTTAATGTAATTTAGATAATAATTACAAAATATTATAATATTTCCATAAGAGTGCTACATTTGATCATTCAGTCAACAACAGTCATATGTTAAGACCAAGGAGAGGACGTTTTCATGATCAAACTTTCAAACATTTGGCATCTCTGAAAAGCCCTAAAATTATGGCTTGTATGGTCTCAGAGAAATTCACAAATATATAATGTCCTCTACAGAGGAAGAAAAATGCCCAGCCTGGAGGATATCCGAGTTGGCAGTTCCGGATGTGCGGTGACTTATTACACTGGTTTTCTCTGACAGGAAATCAACACAGCTGGTTTGTTCTGAGAACCAAAGACACTCCTCCCACGTGTGCTAATGTGTATATGTGGGTGTGCAAATGTCCCTGTGCTGCACGACACAAGAGGAACATCATCTGTCGTCAAGTTCCCTTCACTTTCTTTGACTAAGGTTCAGCTACCTGTGTGTCATTAGTGTTTTTGTATTATTGATGTTTTATCCATGTCACATTGTGAGAAATATCAATATTATCTTTCAGTCAAACACTTTCATAGACTTTTAACTTATATCCTGACTCAAATAATCAGTTTCTAACAGCAAACTCTCAGAATAAAGTTAGATGATCTGCTGATGATCCTGAATGTCTTGTTAAATGGATGTTGATGGTTTGAGGCTCATCAGTATAAACAGAGCTGCTGAAAAGACTCTTTATTTAATGTCAATAGTTCCTGTTTCCACCTCATTTATTATGCTTATGTCTTCAGACCTTCTGTAAACTGCCACTTTTCATTGATGTCAGCAGACTGAGGGTTTTTGTTGTTTTTTTTTTTTTTAAGCAAAATAATGCTTATTTTCAATACAGTGAACATCTTTCAATATGTGTTCATCATCCATTACAATCAGTTCTATTTTTTAACATTGAACATGTAAGAACAATTACGTAAGTTTCAAACAAAGAAGACAAAATTCACCGTAGTTCCACACTGTAAAACCCGACAAGTACACTGTAAAACCGAGGAGCGTCTCGCTGCAGCCTGTGGTGGACATCCAACCCGGCCCACATCCAAGTGTGACGTCACAGACCACGCCCATGTCAAAATACGTCACATTCTCAATCATTTTGAAACAGGAAGAAGCATCAATAAGAAGATAATTTGTATTGTTTGCCAACCGCTAAAAAAGAAGCTGTTGTTTGCTCTGTCGGTAAGTAAAAAAAAAATATCTTTGGTCTTTACCAAACGTTGACAACTTTAAGAACGTGTGCGTCATTTGTGTGCATGTGCATAAACAACAGTAAGTATTTTTAATTTCAACTTCACACAGGCACGGTATTGCTAGCAACAAATATACTTATATGTGTGTGTGTGTGTGTGTGTGTGTGTGTGTGTGTGTGTGTGTGTGTGTGTGTTGTTTGGGGGTGGGGGGGTGAGATGAGTGTTTTTATGTTGGGGGGGTCTATCTATCCACACATGTATGTTATATGTATGTATGTATTCGTGGCATGCATGGCGTAACACACACACACACACACACAAATACATACATATATACATACATACATGTGTAGATAGATAGATAGATAGATAGATAGAAGGCACAAGTCTTACAACATAAAATCAATTATGAATCACATAACACATAACACTCATCTCACCCACTCAGACACACACACTTCATCCCTCTCACACATATGTACTTACTTACCTGCCCCCCCCCAAAACAACACCACACACACACACACACACAACAAAAACACTCACTACATATGACATCTTTAATGATATACTCTGATCACAGTGATACCCATGCACAGTAACTTGGTTGGGCAACCGCATCATTTCACAATGTCTTTCTGGATAACTCTGTGTATGTCACAAATTATCTTTGTACACAGCAAAATCCCCAGTGTTAATTTAACACTCTGAGTGTGGACTCATATAAACACTGAAGTAGTGTTAAAAGTAACACTGAAGCAGTGTTGAAGTTAATGAGATAATTAGGTGTTTGATTGAGTGATGATTGACTATTATTGAAGACACCTGATTTTAACAAGCAGAATCACCAAAGAATAAAATCACAATTTGTGTGTCACCATTATAGTGGTCAGTGTTAGCTTTAGTTGTGATCTTGACCCTTAAGTGCTTAACTTTAGGTTTTGTGTGGCTGTGGTAACTGAGTTATAACAGACAGACCAGAGGAAGTGTGATCATGTGTTGTTGGTTGTGTTTTGGGTCTGAATACTTGAGTTTGGATGTCTTTATTTATTACATAAGTTAAATGAAAAAATACAAGACCTTGCATTTTTGGCCTAATCAGACAGATGCTTTAAAAGTTACAGCTACATAATAAATAAATAAGTTTTTATTTAGACACACAGACATCAAGAATCAGCGTGAGCATCACAACAATGGTGACCATCAAAAAAAGCAAGTTATAGCCAATAAAAACTCATCATTTTTGCTGTTTTTATGTGACTTTTTTAGTATTTAGTTTTGTGATGTTCAGAGTTGATCTGTTTATCTGAATATGCTGTTTGTCACCGTTGTTGAGATTCATACAATGATTCTTGATGGACGTGGGTGCCTAAAAAAATGAATCTTGAAAAAGAAACTCAGAACACTTTGCAAGGGACCCTTACAAAACGTATAGCAGATACAGACTTCTTCACTGTGGCATCAAAAGTTGTTATATTCAATCAAGGAAATATAACTCAGAGAAAAGATTCTGAATGAGTTCAATGATTCAATGGACATAACGATTACTTTAAAACATAATCATCACAACCTGATGACTTTTACTCTTGGCTTATCTGTCTGTTATAACTCAGTTATATCAGCCAAACAAAATTTAATGTTAAAAAGTCAAGGGTCAAGATCCCAACTAAAGCACACACTGACCACTATAATGGTGACACAAAAATGGTGTTTGTCTCGTTTAGTGATTCTGCTTGTTAACATCAGGTGTCTTCAATAATGGTCAATCATCACTCAATTAATCACTAATTATCTCATTAACTTTAACACTGTTTCAGTGTTACTTTTAACACTACTTCGGTGTTTATATGAGTCCACACTCAGAGTGTTAAATTAACACTGGGGATTTTGCTGTGTAAAGATTGCCGAGCGCCAATCACCCGCTGATTTTCCCCCAATCACAGAACGACATGTCGGCGAGCTCTTTGCAACTTGCAAATCGGGCTTAAAATCCTGTAGTGTGAACTAGGATTAAAACAGACTTTCATCCTGGCGATCCAGTCTTGGTTCTACCTCCAGATCAGACTGAGTGCTGCCTCTGATGCGCTCTATTGCCACTGTGGATGTAGTGGCAAGTTACTCCTTAGAGGAAGATGTTCCAATTTCCCCTACTCACTAGAAGAATTCTGCTATACTGCAAGATCCCCCACATTTCGTTCTCTTTTTTTTTGGGGGTTTTTTTTTCTGATGAACAGTTTTAAAGACTTAAACCAGTTTAGTGTGTGCCTTTCCTACTTTATTTAGTGATGTGTTCAGGTTGAACTACAGTACACTACTACTGTGTTCATGATACTGATGTCGGTGATGCTGTGATAGACATGATCTTGAATCTGTTGTGTTTCTGCTGATCTCTGGTCATCTCATGATTTTTTCTTCTGCTCGGACAAGCAAATCTCACTTTTAAAATGATGAATTCAGACAAACAGACAATTTCATCAATTCACCATCTTAAAAACTTATTCTGGAGAATTTTGTTCAATGTTTACTATATTTACCTAAACTTTGGATGTGCTTCTGTTACTGTATTGTTTGTTTTTCTTAAAATCTCTTAAAACTAGTGCATGCTGTGTAAGAATAAATGTTTTATCTTTAATATAGTTTACCTTTTTTGTTATTTCTCATTTTGTTTACAATTTGATCTCTTTGATTGACCAAAAGCATCTGTCATAAAGTCTTATTTAATGTAATTTAGATAATAATTACAAAATATTATAATATTTCCATAAGAGTGCTACATTTGATCATTCAGTCAACAACAGTCATATGTTAAGACCAAGGAGGAGAGGACGTTGTCATGATCAAACTTTCAAACATTTGGCATCTCTGAAAAGCCCTAAAATTATGGCTTGTATGGTCTCAGAGAAATTCACAAATATATAATGTCCTCTACAGAGGAAGAAAAATGCCCAGCCTGGAGGATATCCGAGTTGGCAGTTCCGGATGTGCGGTGACTTATTACACTGGTTTTCTCTGACAGGAAATCAACACAGCTGGTTTGTTCTGAGAACCAAGACACTCCTCCCACGTGTGCTAAGTGTATATGTGGGGTGTGTGTGTGTGTGTGCTGCACGACACAAGAGGAACATCATCTGTCGTCAAGTTCCCTTCACTTTCTTTGACTAAGGTTCGGCTACCTGTGTGTCATTAGTTGTTTTTGTATTATTGATGTTGTATCCATGTCACATTGTGTGAGAAATATCAATATTATCTTTCAGTCAAACACTTTCATAGACTTTTAACTTATATCTTGACTCAAATAATCAGTTTCTAACAGCAAACTCTCAGAATAAAGTTAGATGATCTGCTGATGATCCTGGATGTCTTGTTAAATGGATGTTGATGGGTTTGAGGCTCATCAGTATAAACAGAGCTGCTGAAAGACTCTTTATATTTAATGTCAATAGTTCCTGTTTCCACCTCATTTATTATGCTTATGTCTTCAGACCTTCTGTAAACTGCCACTTTTCATTGGTGTCAGCAGACTGAGGGTTTTTGTTGTTGTTTTTTTTAAGCAAAATAATGCTTATTTTCAATACAGTGAACATCTTTCAATATGTGTTCATCATCCATTACAATCAGTTCTATTTTTTAACATTGAACATGTAAGAACAATTACGTAAGTTTCAAACAAAGAGGACAAAATTCACCGTAGTTCCACACTGTAAAACCCGACAAGTACACTGTAAAACCGAGGAGCGTCTCGCTGCAGCCTGTGGGTGGACATCCAAACTCGGCCCACATACAAGTGTGACGTCACAGACCACGCCCATGTCGAAAATACGTCACATCTCAATCATTTTGAAACAGGGAAGAAGCATCGAAAAAGAAAGATCATTTGTATTGTTTGCCAACCGCTAAAAAGAAGCTGTGTTTGCTGTGTCGGTAAGTAAAAAAAAAAAGATTTGGTCTTTACCAAAACGTTGACAACTTTAAGAACGTGTGCGTCATTTGTGTGCATGTGCATAAAACAACAGTTAAGTATTTTAATTTCAACTTCACACAGGCACGTTACTGCTAGCAACAAATATATTTTATATGTGTGTGTGTGTGGTGTGTGTGTGTGTGTGTGTGTGGCGGTGGGGCGGTGAGAGGAGTGTTTTTATGTTCGTTGGAGGGCACGGGGGGGGGGTCTATGATATCCACACAAGTATGTATATATGTATGTATGTATTCGTGGCATGCCATGGTACACACAACACACACACACAAATACATACATTATACATACATACATGTGTAGATAGATAGATAGATAGATAGATAGAAGGCACAAGTCGCTACAAAATTATAAATCAATTATGAATCACATAACACATAAACACTCATCTCACCCACTCAGACACACACCACTCATCCCTCTCACCACATATGTACTTACCTGCACCCCCACCCCCCCAACACAACACACACACACACCCACCACACACACACACCAAAACACTCACATACAATATGACATCTTTAATGATAAACTCTGATCACAGTACCCATGCACAGTACCTTGGTGGGCAACCGCATCATTTGCACAATGTCTTTCTGGCTAACTCTGTGTATGTCACAAATTTCTTTGTCACAGCAAAATCACCAGTGTTAATAACAATCTGGTGTGGATCTCTATAAACATGACGAGTAGTTGTTAAAGTAAAAACACTGAAAGCAGTGTTGAAGTTAATGAGTAGAATTAGGTGTTGATGCGTGATGATGGACTATTATTGAAGACACCTGATTTTAACACCGCAGAATCACCAACGAATAAAATCACAATTGTTTGTGTCAGCCATTATGAGATGGTCAGTGTTTGAGCTTTCGTTGTGATCTTGACCCTAAGGTTGCTGAACTGTGAGGTTTTTGTGTGTCGCTGTGCGTAATGAGGTGATTACACACCCAGCCCATCGGACCGTGTTGATCCTGTTGTTGTTTGGCTTCTTGGTTTTTTCGGGTGCTGAATACTTTGAGTTGATTTGTCTTTATTTATACATAAGTTAAATGAAAAATACAAACCGGCCTCTTGAACATTTTGGCTCTTAATGCATACCAATGTAGCTTTAAAGTTACAAGACGTCGCTACTACTAGTAAACGTAAAAAAGTTTTCTATTAGACCAACAAGACATCAAGAATCAGCAGTGACGCGCATCACAAACAATGGTGACCCATCAAAAAAAGCATGTTATAGCCAATAAAAAAACTAACTCACTTTTTGCAGGTTTTTCTGTGACTTGTTTAGTATTTAGTTTTGTGATGTTCAGCAGGTGATCTGTGTTTCTGAATATGCTGTTGTCACCGGTGTTTGAGATTCATACAATGATTCTTGATGTCTGTGTGTGCCTAAAATAGATGAATCTTGAAAAAAGAACATCAAAACACGTTGAAAGGGACCATTACAACACGGTATAAAAGCAGATACAGACTTCGTTACTGTGGCATCAACAGTTGTTATTTTCAATCAAGGAATATCATATCTACGAGAAAAGAATCGGACGGAGTTCAATGATTGATTCAATGGAAAATACGATTACATTAAAACATTAATCATCCACAACCTGATGACTTTTACTCTTAGCTTAATACTGTCTGTTTATAAACTCAGTATATCAGCCAAACAAAATTGAATGTTAAAAAGTCAAGGGTCAAGATCCCAACTAAAGCAAACACTGCCCATATTAATGGTGACACAAAAAATTGTGTTTTTCCCTCGTTTGGTGATTCTGCTTGTTAACATCAGGTGGCTTCAATAATGGTCAATCATCACTCAATTAATCCAACCTATTATCGCTCATTAAACTTTCAAACGGTTTCAGTGTTACTTGTACACACTACTTCGTGGTGTTTATAGGAGTCCACACTCAGAGTGTTTTAAATTAACACTGGGGATTTTTGCTGTTTAAGAATTGCCGAGCGCCAATCACCCGCTGTTTTCCCCCAATCACAGGGAACGACCAGAACGACGAGCTCTTTGACTTGCAAATCGGGCTTAAAATCCTGTAGTGTGAACTAGGGTTAAAACATACAACTTTCATCCTGGCGACCATCCAGTCTTAGTTCTACCTCCAGATCAGACGGATTGCTGCACGCCTCTGATGCCTACGATATTGCCACTTGTGGAGGTAGTGGCAAGTTACTCCTTACAGGAAGAATGTTGCCAATTTTCCCCTACTCACTAGAAGGAATTCTGCTATAGCCTGCAAGATTTCCCCCCACAGTTTTCGTTCGTCTTTTTCCTGATGAACATTTTAAAAGACTTAGACCAGTTTAGTGGTGTGCCCTTTCCTACTTTATTTAGTGATGTGTCAGGTTGACTACAGTACACTACTACTGTGTTCATGATACTGATGTCGTGAGGCTGGCTGTGATAGACATGATCTTGAATCTGTTGTGTTTCTGCTGATCTCTGGTCATCTCATGAATTCTGCCTCGGACAAGCAAATCTCACTTTTAATGTTGTGTTTTGAGAAACAGACAGTTTATTTAATTCACCATCTTAAAAACTTATTCTGGAGAATTTTGTTCAATGTTTACTATATTTACCTAAACTTTGGATGTGCTTCTGTTACTGTATTGTTTGTTTTTCTTAAAATCTCTTAAAACTAGTGCATGCTCCGTGTAAAGAATAAATGTTTTATCTTAATAGTAGTTAGCACTGCTTTTTGTTACTAGTTCTCATTTTGGTTTACAATTGATCTCTTTGATTGACCCAAAAAGCTCTGTCATAAAGTCTTATTTAATGTAATTTAGATAATATATTACAAAATATTAATAATATTTCCATAAGAGTGCTACAATTTTGATCATGTCAGTCAAACAACATTCATAGGTTTAGACCAAGGGAGGAGGACGTTTTCATGATCAACTTTCAAACATTTGGCATCTCTGAAAAGCCCTAAATTATGGCTTGTATGGTCTCAGAGAAAATTCAACAAATAGATATGGTCCTCTACAGAGGAAGAAAAATGCCCGCCTGGAGGGATATCCGAGTTTGCAGTTTCCGGATGTGCGGTGACTTATTACACTTGGGTTTTTCTCTGACAGGAAATCAACACCGCTGGTTTGTTCTGAGAACCAAAGACACTTCCTCCCACGTGTGCGTATGTGGATATGTGGGTGTGCAAATGTCCCTGTGCTGCACGACACAAGAGGAACATCATCTGTCGTCAAGTTCCCTTCACTTTCTTTGACTAAGGTTCGGCTACCTGTGTGTCATTAGTGTTTTTGTATTATTGATGTTTTATCCATGTCACATTGTGAGAAATATCAAGATTATCGTTCAGTCAAAACACTTTCATAGACTTTTAACTTATATCCTGACTCAAATAATCAGTTTCTAACAGCAAACACTCAGAATAAAGTTAGATGATCTGCTGATGATCCTGGATGTCTTGTTAAATGGATGTTGATGGTTTGAGGCTCATCAGTATAAACAGAGCTGCTGAAAAGACTCTTTATTTAATGTCAATAGTTCCTGTTTCCACCTCATTTATTATGCTTATGTCTTCAGACCTTCTGTAAACTGCCACTTTTCATTGGTGTCAGCAGACTGAGGGTTTTTGTTGTGTTTTTTTTTTTTAAGCAAAATAATGCTTATTTTCAATACAGTGAACATCTTTTCAATATGTGTTCATCATCCATTACAATCAGTTCTATTTTTTAACATTGAACATGTAAGAACAATTACGTAAGAGTTTCAAACAAAGAGGACAAAAATTCACCGTAGTTCCACACTGTGTAAAAACCGACAAGTACACTGTAAAACCGAGGGAGCGTCTCGCTGCCAGCCTGTGGTGGACATTACCCCCAACAACCGGCCCACATCCAAGTGTGACGTCACCAGACCACGCCCATTTCAAAATACTTCATTCTCAATCATTTTGAAAACAGGTCAAGACGCAATCGAACATAAGATCATTTTTAATTTTTTGACAACCGCTAAAACAGACGCTGTTGTTTGCTGTGTCAGGTAAGTAAAAAAACTATATTTGGTCTTTTACCAGAACGTTGACAACTTTTAAGACGTGTGCGTCATTTGTTTTGCATGTGCATAAACAACAGTAAGTAGTGTTACATTGCAACTTCACACAGGCACGTTTGGCTAGCCACAAATATACTTATATATGGAGTGTGCTGTGTGTGTGTGTGTGTGGGTGGTCTTTGGTTTGGGGGTGGGGGGTGTGAGAGTGTGTGTTTTATGTTGGGGGGGGGGGGGGTCTAATTTCTCCACACATGTCTGTATATATGTTATGTATGTATTCGTGTATATTTTCCTTGCGGCATGCATGCGTACCAACCCACAAACACAAAATCATCCATTTTATAACATACATTACCCTGTGTAGAGTCGTATAGATAGATATATAAAAGGCACACGTCTTCCAACATACAATAATCCAATTATGATCATCAAATAACACATAACCACTCATCTCATCACCCACGTCTCAGACCCCCAACACACACTTCATCCTCTCACACATTATGTACTTCTACCGGACCCCCACCAACCAAACAACCACACACCCACACAACACACAACACAAAAACACTAATACTAGGACATCTTTAATGATTTAAACTTGATCACAGACCCATGCACAGTAATATGGGTGGCGCAACCGCATCAGGTTCACAATGTCTTTCTGGATAACTATGCGGATGGGTCACAAATTATCTTTGTATTCTTCCTGTAGTGACACGAAAAGATCACCGAATGTGGTTTGTCATGTTTTACAGGGCATTCGACCCCGTTGTCAGTCCAAGCCTGATTGCAGGGGCAGTTCTCCGGGTTAAGGGGTCCCTGCTGCAGTTTCACCAGGTCAAAGAAAATTACTTGATTACCCGTCACTTGAAGGACCACATAAGCCATGCAGTGGTGCATGGAGGTATGGTGAGAGCATTTCTTTAGATATTGATTGATTGTGTGGTTTAAAATCAGAAATAGGGTTATGTAGACTGATGATGTAAATATGTTTTAGGTGGGACACATATAACCCCCCAAACACTAGGTATGATCTCTATTTGTAAACAATGGAGCGCCCAAGAGGACTAAAGCTGAAGTTTGTAAGGGACAGTGGTCCAGAGTGGTATCAGAGTCAGCGGGGGTTTATTCTGTGGGGAGTGACCGCGGCTGCAGATCCTCCTGATGGACAGTAAAAATCAACAGATGGCCATACAAATACTAACTGGAGGAGGCAACGGAGGAATATTGAGAAGCAGGTAATCTCTCTTTGTAAGTCGTATGTAGGCATGTGTGTAGTACGTGCGGGTTCAGAAACTGTTGTACTGATCATTCAGGCTAGACTTTATACTTATATTTTGGAGAATACCTTGTATGTTAAGAACAAACCCAGCCAAGAAGTTGTGGAAACCAGGACCGATTTTTTTGATGGTTTGTTAAGAAAGCGCTGCTTGCCTCAGTCACCCGCGCCTTAGTGATCGGAGTCGGCGGAACCAGTACAGCAGCAAAACACAGGTCAAAATGTACATATTGGGATTACATATTTGTGCGAGTTAAAATAAACAAATTTTTTTTTTTTTCAGAGTAAGATGAAATGTCTTCCGGTGTTGCAAATGGGGGGACTGACAGCCAGTCAGCAGATCCTTGCAGAAATCAGGTCTAAGATGCTGATTGTAGGCCAAAAAAACAAGTGTAATTGTGAGTAGGTTCAATGACAAGAAGAATTGAGGGAGGTAAATGATGAAGAAAATTCAGTTAGGACACAGGAATAAAACGGCAGTTGTACAGAGCAATCCAGAACTAGACGCTTGGTGCTGTTAACTTGGGAAGAACTACTTTAACATATTATCTTGTGTGCGGGGGGTTATTGGATGTCAACATAAAACATGAGTAGGTAGGGAGCAGAAGAGACTTTAAAAAATTAATGAAACCACAGCGTAACTGTCAAAAGACTGTGTGGTGTATTATTGAGTCTGATTATTATGTGGTGTTGTTTGTGGGGGGGGGGGGTAAAATGGTACATGGGGTTAGTTTGTAAATAAGGAATATACAAATACCAATGAAACATTGAGGCGCTGTGTCAGCGCGTAGTCATCGTTATAACTAGGTAGTGGAGGCCATGGACAGGGGTCCTAATCAAGGTGGGAGGAACAAGGCAGGCTGAAGACTGAGGGCATTGTCAGAGTACTTTAGAGACGCGTAAACATGTCAATCTTGGATTTCAGCCGAAGTAGGTGGTAGTGCCCTACGGCGATGTGGGAAACTGGGGAAGCTATCATGCAAAAGGGGAAGCCTCTTGGCTGAAAAGTACAGGACAATTAGACAATACCAACGTTTACAATATTTGGTGGACGCGGGGCCAATATCACAAATCGAATTTCCCCTCTAAAATTTGATGCAGGGCATGCGTGGCCTTGGGTGAGGAGCAAGCGTGTTTTTTTTTCAGAAATGTGAAGTTTAGCGCATTACCATAAAGGAAACTCAGGGAAGGGGAAAAGGTGGAAGGACATGCCTGACTTGAATCAACAGTAACGGGTAGAACCGGGAAGACAAGAGCAGCGGACCTATAAGACCAAGGAAGATAAGAGAGGAAGGGAAGGTGGGCCATGGGTAGCCGAGCAAGCCGTTTACAAAAGAAAAACTGGATATAAAGAAGGACCTATAGTATGGGACGTTCCCCCCGTTGAACTCCAAAATTGCGGTCAACATACTTCCGGGTTTCCAGGTACGGGGATGGGGAAATCACATGAGGAGACGTATTTGATATGGGCGTGGCTTTTGTTTACGTCACACTTGGACGTGGGCGAGGGTTTGTGTCGGGGATGGGCGTGACTGTCTGGACGATTTCACACATTGGATGTGGGCGGGGTTGTGTCGGGGATCGGGGTGACTTCTGACGTCACAATTGGATGTTGGGCGGGGTTGGAAGTCCATCGCGGGCTGCAGCGAGCCCTACTTGGTAAAACCTGACAAGTCACAGTAACTCAAACCATTTGAGTAAACAGATTGCCTTTACTTAAACCATGTAAGTTTTAAAACTTTGCAATTATGTAATCAAGTGATTAATTAAGTGCTGATTGAGCTTTAGTGATGAACAGCTGCTGTTAACAAACAGCATCACCAGCTCCACTTATTAATAACCAGACTGACTTTATTTCTGTCAGACGTCTACAGAAGATCTTATTGAGAATTAACTACGGTTTAGATGTTGATTTATTGTTTCATTGAAGTAACCATGTAGAGATCAGTGTTTGCTTTAGTTGGGCTCTTGACCCTTGATTTCTGTCTTAGATTATTATTTTTTGGACATTGTAACCATGTGTTTTTGAAACATGTTTGTTATAATTCAAAAAACCCAGAGAAAATATGATCTGGTATTGGTTGTTATACAGCATATTGGTGATGATATACTGGAGATCTCCAAATGGGGGCGGGAACTCCAAAACGGGGTGGGAGCTCCAAAATAGGGCGTGGCTTCCTCCCATTGACAGACAGGCATATGACACGCAAACGCAATTTTCCCCCTCTCAACTTAAGTGCAAAACGCCGCCCCATAACTGATTCTAAAGATTTTATTGGTTGTGTTAATTAAAGTGTTGTTTCCTACACTATGCGATATGAGATCATTCCATAACTCCCCAACTGGACCTGCAGCCCCAATGGCCCCTTTTTAGTTACACCCAGCGTCACTACCCCTTTCTACCCTGCAAAGCGAGCCCCAGGATGCCCCGTTGCTGAGAAAAAAAGCGTTAGAGCTGCGCTGGGGCGGCTCGCGGGAGACATCGTGGGTGATTCACGTTTATATCATTAAGCAGAGGTTCAAACTCCAGTCCGAACATCACTGGCCACAAGCTTTGGGGTTGCTCTCACAGAGAATATTGATTTATCTAGCATATTTTATTTTATGAAAATAAAATCAACTAGAAACAATGTTTAATTTATAAAATTTTATTTTGAAATGTAAGTCAATAACAATTGGCTGGAGCCAGAGCCAATGGTAAAAGTCTTTGCGCGAGGAGACCCCACCCCATTTTGGAGGTTTGCCCAATTTTGGAGTTCACGCCCCCTTTTGGAGATCTCGGCCTGCGGTTATATCTATTTGGAGATCTTACTAAATAGGGTGTTCTATAGTCGGTTCAGTTGATTACACATTGAAAGATATTCAAAAAGGCAGTGGTTGTTTCATAATCAGTTTAATATAAAAGACTTTCCACAACAGTTGTGGTCTTCTATGAATTGTCAATTATCAGTCACTAACAGACATCAATAATCCAGATATAGGGGGGGGAACCTTAACAATGGTTACAGGAACAAAACATCTCATCTCTGCGAAGCAGGCTGGGTACTATTTGTACAGAAACTCCCATGCGCCCAGCATGCTCTGCTCGTTGGTTTTTTTTTTTTGCTGGATTTGTTTGTTTGTTTGTTTTTTTTTAGAGGCACCATTGTTGAGGTTCATATGCTGATTATTGATGTCTGTGTGTGACTAAGTGACACCATAGAAATCCAAACTGTTTGGAAAATTATTTATATCGAGTGATTATTGTAGTGTTTGTTTTCTTTCAGTGAACTCAACTGAATTAAGTTCAGAGTACTCACAACTATTAGTTTTAAAACTTAAATGGTTTAAGGCAATCGGTTTCCTCAAACGGTTTGAGTTAACATAACTTGTCATGTTTTTAAGAATATTTGTTTACACAAAAGGTTTGAGTTACGTTACTTGTCGAGTTTTACAGTGTGTTAGTTTTAAAACTTAAATGGTTTAAGGATATTTGTTTACTCAAACAGTTTGAGTTAAGTTACTTGTCGGGTTTTACAGTATAACTTAACTCAAACCGTTTGAGGAAACGTTACTTGTCGAGT